>NW_024869812.1:0-3824 GCF_013358625.1 Macadamia integrifolia
AAAAAAAAAAAAAAAAAAACTGAGATAATTGGGACACATATCCACGATTTGAAACTCCCCCTAAATAAAGGAGATAAAATAGGTTAATAAAATCTGAATAATTTGAAATTCCTTACAAATAGGAAAAACAAAAAAAAAAGATGTAAAATTTTGAAGAAATAAATTAACGGAACGTTACCTCCGCAAGGAGGTTGGACACATGGCATCTTTAAACTGTAAGACCAGTTTAAATCATCTGCTCGTACGAGCAGATGATCCGCTCTCAATGTCAATACGATCAACCCAAATATCAAAGAGATTTCTAGTGGGAATGTACTCTTGTAATAACTCATTTTTAAATATTTATCATTTATAAATGGGACCGAACAACCTTGGGATCTACATGTCAACAAGATTCAAGTCTCCGTTAGTTTTCCAAAAAAATTAGAATAGTATTCTGGATGGATGATTTTCTTGTATTTTTTTTTCTATTAATGATGAAATAAGATATTATCTCCATTTGATAAGCCTAATCAAAGTACCAAAACATTATAGACTTCTTTTCTGAAGCAAATTGTAATGAATCATAGTTTCTATTACAACATATTGGTCACAGGTTCGAAACTTGAAAACAACCCCTCTAGCAAAACAAGGGGTAAGGCAGCATATATTTGCCCCTCTCAAACCCTACAGTAACAAGAGCTTCGTACATTGGATTGCACTTTTTTCCTCCATAGTTTCTATCCCCCTTTTAAATATATATATATATATATATATATAAGGTTTCACTTTTAATTATAAAGAGTTTTGGATGGATTATTTATTTCCATCTTGCAATTTCAAAATTTTATTTCCTGTTCAGATCCAATTTTTGAAGGTCTATTAACATAATGGAAAAATTTCATGATTACCCATATATGGGTTTGTGTTTACAAAATTACCCATGTCATCTTTCCTTTAACAAATTTACACAAAAGGAGAATTGGTATTACAATTCTACCCAAAACTGTAACCGTCGTACCCATGCCTTCATATCCCTACAGGTTAGGAAAATACCTTCCTTCAATACCTTCCTTCAATCGGTTCTAAGAAGTTCAATTTTTGTTTTCACCAGTGTGAGACACAACCGTGGAAATAACTGAGAGGATTATTACGACCAATATTCTACCAAAGTCGTCACTAGAAGAACAGAGGGAGAAAACCTGCAAGTCGCTGAAGTTGTTTACACTTTACCTCCTCCGATCACACCTCATCTGCATTATAGGTGACAAAGATACACCATTTGAGTAACTTCTCTCCTGTGTATGCTAAGATCTCATCACTTGGGAAGAAAAGAGGAAAACTTCTTGTGAGATAAGACAACAAATGCATTTCTAATTTATTTCCGGGCACCACAAAACAGAAACATATGAACAATGAACAAAACCATGGTGAGAAGTGAAACAAAGCATAAATGGGATCACAAAGATCAAAATGAATCTCCATAGTCCCGGTCGCGGATTCAACTCCGATGGTCAATTTAGATTCCAAACATAACTCATTACGAGTAAACCTAGAAAGAATGTTCAATTTTCTAACAACAGAATCTCCGATCAAGACGATCTAAAACAGACAATCGTACTCGTGATCAACCTTATGAGCCATATCTAGGCCTCAGATATATTCTCCAACCCACCAAATACATTCCAAATTCAGAACGAAGAAAAAAAAATGCCAAACTCAAAATAGTAATTCAAAATTCTAAAAAAATTAAAGAGAACTCTACTTTCTGCAGCCAGATCCTATCAACAAATAAACTAGATAAACCCTAAGGGAAGTTCAAGGGAAAGGGAAAGAATCAATTCCCTAAAACATAGTCCAAAAAAATGGGGGAAAATCGGAAGAGATTGTGATGATATTGTCTGCAAGGATTTCCATTGAGTACTTCGTCTATGAAAGGCAGAGTTCGATTTCCAAACTCCTTTATCAATTTTGATTTTAATCCGATTACAATGAGAGGGAAGAAAATTGGAAGACTAAAATTGAGGGAAGGGATGGTTGAGAAAACGAGTCAGGAAGGACCATGGGTTCTTTTGAGACGGACTCAACGGCGATAGAGTGAAAGAAGAATGATTGAGAACGGATTGAACTGCAACCATGGAATGTCTGAAATACTTTGTATCGGGAATCATGGCGATGTGAACATGGCTTGGATAGAATTGTGGCGTTCGAGAAAATTAGGTACCAATACGGGACATTTGGCACCGTTTCTGTATTCAGGTGCTCCGAAGAAAGTGAGCATTATCCGACCTATCTACTATGCTCACACTGGTGAGAACGAAAATCGGACATCTTAGAACCGATTGAAGGATTTGCCTAACCTGTTGGGATACGAGGGGATACGAGGGGCATGGGTACGGATGTTACTGTTCTGGGTAGAATTGTAATACCTATTCTCCTTTTGTGTAAATTTGTTAAAGTAAAGATGGTGTGGGTAATTTTGTAAACACAAACCCATAAATGAGTAATCATGAAATTTTCTCTAACATAATTGGGCATAGGGATCTTGATGGAAGTGGATCAAGTCCTTGTATGGTGTTTGATCTACAATTGGATTCCATTGAAAATTAAAATTAATTAAAAGAGAAGAAAGATTACTTGGAATCCAAGTATGGATCAAACACCGTACGAGAATAATTCTCATACAAATACTTTATCCGGACCTATAAGGACTCGATCTTGGTTGGAGTTTCTTAGGTAGTTAATACAAGTTTTTCCTGACAAAAGTTGTATATTTCAATAGCTTACCTCTTTCTCTCCTAACATTTATCGTTATTGGCATGGCTCGAGAATCAAGGTAAAGCCTCATTATTTGTGTGGGATTTTGTTTTTGGCTATATTAGAGGTGAAGAGTACCAAGTTTCGGTGCACTGTCATACACAAAAGATGAGAAATTGTGATTCATTGTTGTCACGCGTTGAATAGATGTTTGGAACATTCATACATCGAGTTATGGTGCCTTGTCAGGATTGTGTTTCTGGCTATATAAATCTTGTGTTTATATTTCATTCATCAAAACAATATCATCTAAAATATGCACTAAGGGATATGGTCGTGAATATTTCATTCATCAAAACAATATCATCTAAAATATGCACCAAGGGATATGGTCGTGAATATTTCAAATCCATTCTACCAAAAAAAAAAAAAAGAATATTTCAAATCCACTCGTCCATGATTATTAGAAACAAGTATGAGCTTAGAGCTGAACCTAGATGTAATCCAACCGTTATTTAGAATTAACTGTTAAGTTTGTTTTGAATTCTTGACCCATTTTGAAGATTGACCCGTTCCGACATATTTTGGTGGTGACCCGAATGTGAAGTTTTCAAAGATCTGTGATGGTTCGATCTGATTGACCACGACCCAATGGGTCGACCCAGTGACTTGGAGTATATAATGTACTGTTGTCATGTTGAGTAGGTCATTGTAATTTGGAGGGTTTCGAGTTAGGGTTTCAGGGCGAGTTTTCTCACCGCTGCTTGGGTGTAATCTCTCTTCTGCATAGTGAAACATCTTCTTCTTCGCCCGAAGACATAGTACACCACACAAGTGTGTGAACCTCATTAAGTCTATATGTTGTGCGGATCTATTGCCTCTTTATTTTTGTATTTCTTGGTATTTGCTCTAACATTAACTACCATGTTCCCTTGCAACCGTAGTCTCTCTCTCTCTCTCTCTCTCTCTCTCTCTCTCTCTCTCACACACACACACACACATACAAATATACATATATATATATATATATATATATATGGAAGTGTTTCCTGAGGGAGAGTGCAGTTTGAGTATTTTGAAATGATCGG
>NW_024869813.1:0-3800 GCF_013358625.1 Macadamia integrifolia
AGAGAGAACTTTGGCCTTCCAATCTTCCTCTAAATCTTTTCAATAAGATCCATAAAATATTTATAACAATCACGTCCTTTGAAGATTGGAGCTCCTAAGTAAACGCAAAATTTTCTAATGCTAATGGAAGACTAAGTGAGGTATTACGATAGTTTAGGCGATCAGAGGCCATCAGTAGTGTTGTGTTCTAATAAAAGGAAATTCCATTGACAAGGTGGAAGAAAGGGTAGTGGGTGGGTGATGGCTAGGACTGGTGGTTGTATTAAGTATAGCTTGTTTCTCTTGAACGCGTTGTCACAAGTTTGATCCCACATGAAATCGATCCCTTTCATCATTAGTGTTGAAATTGTATATTGGCATTAACTTTAATGAGTGTACAATGGTGGTCTTATATAGAGATTACAGTTATTGAGTTATAGATAAACTCTATAATCACATGTGGGAGACTCAAACTCTAATATTAATGGGGTAGGACTCTGTTAACATATGTCAGTAATAAACAGAAAGTCTATTATCACATGTGAGAGTCATATTCCAACTCTGTTGTCTCATCTTGGACTGTAAATAGTCTCTAAAGTTTGTGCTCACTGAAAATGCCTACAATGTAGGAGATGTTGTTGAGTGTGAGTATGACTCTAGAGGTTCAGTTCAAGTGGGATGCTAACTGTCCTGATACACCCCCTCAAGGTGGGGATTTGAATGGTCAAATCCACAGCTTGTCCCGTAGAAAGGAGAACCGTGTAGAGCTGAGAGCTTTGGTAAGGATATTGGCTATCTGGTCATGTGTTGAAATGAACTGCATTTGAAGTTCCTTAGAGGCGACTTTATCACGAACGAAGTGGAAGTCCATTTCAACATGTTTAGTACGAGCATGAAAGACCCGATTGACCGAAAGGTAAGTGGCCCCAATGTTGTCACACCAAAGAATGGGTGCAATGGGAACAGGGATCCCTAATTCCTCAAAGAGAGAGCGAAGCCAAGTGAGTTCGGCGCAGGCATCAGCCACTGCTTTGTACTCAAACTTGGTGGAGGAGCGTGCAACTGTCTTCTGCTTCTTAGAGGCCCAGGAGATCAGATTAGGACCCATATAGATGGCATAGCCTCTTGTGGATTTGCGATCCGCACAGTCACCAGCCCAGTCAGTATCGGAGAATGCTTGTAATTGGAGGGAACTAGATTTGGAGATAAACAACCCATGATCCTTGGTTCCTTGGAGATAGCGTAGAATCCGTTTGACTAGTGTCCAATGGTCTTCGGAGGGGGCATGCATGAACTGGCAGGCACGGTTCACTGAATAAGTCACATCAGGCCTGGTGAGGGTGATGTATTAGAGAGCACCAACAATGGAGCGATACCTGGTGGGGTCCGAAAGAAAGACACCCCCTGTGGAAGATGCTGCAAAGGTGGTGGCCATGGGAGTAGTGATGAGCTTACAGTTAGTCATTCCAGCCCTCTGGAGGAGATTAGTGATGTACCGGTGTTGAGAGAGGAGGACACCATCAGACCGATATAGGGCTTCAATACCAAGAAAAAAGCTGAGACGACCAAGATCCTTGATAGAGAATTCTGAAGCAAGCTGATGAAGGAGAGTCTGAACATGAGTTGGTTGGTTCCCTGTAACCAAGATGTCATCGACGTAGATAAGGATATATGTGACAACAGAGCCCTGTATGTAGATAAATAGTGATGTGTCGGTTTGGGATGACTAAAAATTGGAGCGAGTGAGGAACTCAGTTAACTTGTGAAACCAAGCCCTAGGAGCCTGTTTGAGCCCATAGAGGGACTTGTGGTGGTGACATGCATGATTAGGGCGCAGGGCATCTTCAAAACTCTGGGGTTGAGCCATGTAGACTTCCTCAGATAGAATACCATGTAAGAATGCATTCTGAACATCAAGCTGACGAATAGCCCAGCCGTTAGATATGACCAAGGAGAGGATCGTTCGTATGGTAGTAGGTTTGATGACAGGCTAAAGGTCTCATGATAGTCAAGACAAGATTGTTGATGAAATCTTTTAGCAACTAAACGGGCCTTATAGCGCTCAAGAAAGCCATCTGCCTTCTGTTTGATGCGGTACACCCACTTGCAGCCAACCAGATTCATAGTTTCCCTGTAAGGCACAAGAGACCAAGTACCATTATGTAATAAAGCATTAAATTCATCAGACATAGTAGAACGCCAATGAGGAACCTTGTGGGCCTAGGAGAAGCATGTAGGTTCAGTCGGGTCAGGTGAGGTGATAGTAGAGAGGGTCAGGGGGTCAGCATAGAGATCGTGTAGGGTTCTAGTGCGACGGGGTGGGGTGGTAGAGGAGTCAGGGTTATGGCCGATTAGGGTTAGGTGAGGTGAGAAAGGAGGGGATATGGGAGAGGGTGGTTCGGGTAGGGGCGGTTTTGGGGTGGCAGGGAGAGGGATGGGTGGGTTTGGGAGGGTAGGCGGAGGGCTAGGGTGAGGTTGAGGGGGTAGGTATGTTAGGTGCAATGCCCCACGAGGGAGGGGTAGTAGGAGGGGGTTGGGTTGAGGAGGATGGTGGTGCAGTGTGAAATGGGAAAGTAGATTCGTCAAATCTGACTTGGCGAGATATGTAGATACGACGGGTGATGAGATCCATACAACAACAACCATGATGGGAAGGGCTATATCCTAAGAAAACATATGAGGCAGAACGGGGTTCAACCTTGTGATGATTGTAAAGACGGAGCCATGGATAACAAAGGCATCCAAAGATTTTTAGAAAAGAGTAGTCCGGAGAATTGCCTGTAACTAACTGATGAGGGGATTTGTTACCTATGACAGAGGAGGGCATGCGATTGATGAGAAAGACCGTGGTTTCAAAGGCATAATCCCAGTAAGCCTGGGGAACAACGGCATGGGATAGTAGGGTAATCCCAGTTTCAACAATGTGTTTGTTACGACGTTCAACTGTTCCCTGTTGCTCATGAGTATGAGGGTAAGATAACCTGTGTTGGATGCCCAACTTAGCAAAGTAAGATGGGAGAGTACGGAATTCTCCCCCCAATCAGTTTGAATGGCCTTGATGGAGCGAGAGAACTGACGTTCCACCAAGGCCTGAAAAGTACGAAAGGCAGAGTAAACATCAGACTTCAACTTTAAAGCAGTAAACCAAATATATTTAGTATGATCATCAACAAGTATAACAAAATAACGATTCCCATTTGAAGAAACTGTGGGGTGGGGCCCCATACATCACTAAAAACCAAATCTAAAGGAGAGGAACTACGAGTACTAGTTTCACGTAGTGACAATCTACTAGTTTTTCCCATTTGGCAAGCAGAACATAAATAAGGAGACTTCATGAGCTAATGACCAGGTAACATAAGGCGAAGGACATGTTCATGAGGGTGCCCTAAACGATGATGCCAGCGACTGAAAGATGAGGCAGAGGCCAGATTGGTATAAGGTGATGCTGGAACGGAATAGAGACCATGCTTACTGTGTCCAGTGAAGAGGGTTTGATTGGTCTTCAGATCCTTCACAGAGAAAAAGGAAGAGTGGAACTCAAAGTAAACATTATTGTCACGGCAAAATTGCTGAACAGATAACAAAGAACAAGTGAGAGTGGGAACATGTAAAACAATAGAAAGAGACAAGGAACGAGAGGGAGAAGAGATGGAAGCAGTGCCTATGTGAGATATAGGAAGACCCTTACCATTACCAACCACAAGTTGGTTATTACCTGTGTATGGATCATAGGAGGAGAATTGGGTTAAGTCAGGGGTGGAATGGTGGGTGGCTCCAGTATCAGGGATCCAAGAGGTGGTGAAGGATTGTGGAGGTGT
>NW_024869814.1:0-3752 GCF_013358625.1 Macadamia integrifolia
TCTTATTAGGTGAAAGTTTTCTTGCACCACAGAGATGCCATAATGACCTCTCTTACATACGAATGTCCAAACTATCTTTCTTTCTACAGAAACTTACGTGGATTACCCATTTTTAGGTTTCTTTTATAAAACTATCCACCAAAAGTTCCAGTTAATAAAAATATCCAAAATTAGTGTAGTTTTTTAACTGAAACTTTGGGTGGGTAATTTTGTAAACCCAATCCTAAGTTTGGGTACTTTTGTTAACCTAAACTTTAAGTGGGTAGTTTTGTGAAGAGAAACCTAATTTTGAGTCTTTTTGTTAACTGAGTCCTTTGGTAGGAAGTTTTGTAAAAAGAAACCCAAAAATGGGTAATCATGTAATATTCCCTAGAAAAAAAGATAGTTTGGACTTTCGTATATAGGAGAGGTCATTATGGGCCACATCTCTATGGTGAAGAAAAACTTTTACCTAATAAGAGAAAACCAAACATAGTTATAAAGATAATTTGCCGATTATTATTCTACGTTTTTCACATATAAGAGTGCTTTGGAGTTGAGCTGATCAATAACAATCCTAGGTAGTTGAACAAATTTAATTTGGTAAATGGCCATTTGAACCACCCTATCACGAGACTCACGACTCATTATTATTCATGTCTTATAGTTGTGATGGGGAATTCTACCAAAAAAAAAAAAAAGTGATGTAATGTTTCCAATATCTTTGAGTTATGCATTAGTGATTGTGTGGGACCGAATTAGTGAATAATTAAATTGTAGAGCAATTTATTAGTGATTGGACCTTATCACAAGAGAGATCCAATCAATATCGTTTTGGGATTGGCCCGTATTCCTTATCTATATAAAGATGATCATGCCCCATTATTTTTTATCACTCACATTCGAGGAATTCTTCAACAAAAAATATGGATCCGAGTATAGTTCTATTCCAATATCTTAATATTCCTATTTGTGTTCATTAGTGATCATACTGATCTTGAGATAAAATCTTCCAAAAGATTCGAAATTAAGTCACACAATTCAACCCAATCTCTTAATATTCTTATTTGTTAACTGAAACGTTGGGTGGGTAATTTTGTAAACCCAATTCTAATTTTGGGTATTTTTGTTAACTTAAACTTTATGTTGGTAGTCTTGTAAAGAAAAACCTAATTTTGGGTATTTTAACTGAAACTTTGTTTGATAGTTTTGTAAAAAGAAATCCAAAAGTGGATAATCATGTAATTTTTCCTAAAAAGAAAGGTAGTTTGAATATTCTTATATACGGACATGTCATTATTATTCATGTCTTGTAGTTGATGAGAAATTCTACCAAAAAAAGAAAAAAGTTCATGGGAAATGAATGAGACATTAAAGACCCGATTGAGATTTTCATCACCCATGATAAAGGCACAAAATCTCTTTACTCATGGGTTTTGATGTTTGGGTGAGGATTCTGAAAAAGTAGAATAGATAATTCGAACAGAAAGAAAGGAAAATTATATGATTACCCATTTTTGGATTTTTCTTTACAAAACTATCCACTTAAAATTTAAGTTAATAAAAATACCCAAAATTAAGTTTAGGTTTACAAAACTACCCACTCAAAGTTTCAATTATAAAGTACTCCAAACAATATAAATCTGTAATATCCATTACAAGCCTGGAATCTCAAATGCTATTGGCATAAGTATGTACACAAACAGAGATCCACGTTCCAACTCATCACTTGTCACCTGGACGTCAGAAACCTTGTAATATATGAGTTGCTCAAGAGATTAGCAATCTTTCCCACGCTGCACATTTCATTTCTAAAGCTGAATATAGAGTTCTAGATCTAATGGAGAGACTCAATTTATTGATTATATAGCGTTCTCGATGTAAATTTCAGTGTTTAAAAAATGAGACAGACGTGTGATCAAATTATTTATTAAACCAATGCTTGGTGGGTTCAGACCAGTTCTCATGATCTGCATTTGGATAGTTGCATTCCTTCCTTTGTGCATTTGGAACTTGGATCTTTGTTTGTTGGACTTATAGTGCTTACAATAATTTAAGATTTTTAATACTTAAAGAAGAAATAGGCAAGAATGTGAAAGAGAAGAAAAAGGTTAACAGCCAATTAATTGATTGTAGCTAGCTGCCTTGGGTCCACTTAGGGTCGAAAAAATAAGACTCTTAAATATAATATGTCGATTGTCATTCCACGTTTTTCACATGTATTACTGCTTCAGAGTTGAGCTTATCAATCCCATACATAGGTAGTTGAGAAAATTTAATTTAATTTAATTTGGTGAATTGCCATTTGAACTACCTTGTCACTAGACTCATCGACTCATTATTATTCATGTCTTGTAGTTGATGTGAAATGAATGAGACATAAATGAGTTCAAATGGCAATTCACCAAATTAAATTAAATTACATAAGACATGAATAATAATGAACTCATTAAATGAGGATTGTCACTAGACTCACCGACTCATTAAATAAACTCATTTAATGAGAGGTCATTATGTTTGGACATTCGTATGTAAGAGAGGTCATTATGGCATCTCTGTGGTGCAAGAAAACTTTCACCTAATAAGAAAAAACAATTATTAAAAAAAAAAAAAAAAAAAATTGGCTAAGAGAAGTAAGCAGGCAATGCAAGACATTCAGGCCAATTACTTTCAGTAATCTTGTCTTTTTGAGAATTGAATTATAAATATAATTGATGTGGGTGGATGTACGTATAGACTCGTCTATCTTGTATAGGTTATCTCTTTAATACAAAATTTTCATTTTATTTTATATTGTTTTGTTTCTTAGGGTAAATATTGGGCATGGAGCATTTTCAAGGTTGCGCCCAATGTGTCTCTCTCCCCCTATTACTCTTTTCAAAATGACCCACACCCTCTCTGTCACCACTCCCACCCTTCGTATTGGGCGCAGCCATTAGCTTATAGGATTTTTTGAGCAGTATGCTCAACTCCTTTCCTATTTTCTGATTGGAAAAGGGATCTCTGAGCAAGTGGTATAGAGGAACACGTTAATGAGGAATGGTAAAATGATATCATCTATAGGAGGGCAGCTAAGTCATTCCATATGAGAAGAAGAGAGACATTGAAGTACCAATGTACCTAGCCTCTAACAGCTCAAAGAAAAATTTACCCTTTCTATTTATTTTGGTAGAGGGAGGGACATGGTGGGGAAAGGGGAAAGTTGCTTTATATGGTCATGAAATTCTCGCACTTTTATGGATTTGAGGAAATTAATGTGGGTGTGTCCCATAGTCCTATTTTTTCCTGATTGAGTTGTTCCTGTCCGACTGTATAGCATACGGACACTAATGCCTCCCTTTGTCTATCTCTTAATTTCCTCCCTCTCAATAAATAATGCAGGTCTTTTAAACCCCATATAGTTCAACTTATTCACTGGGGATCAACCTTGCTAGAATCGTTACACATTGGCTTGGTAGTTGAGGAATAAAACAGGCTAGGATTTCAACAAAAGATTAGTAGGGTGTGGCTGCTATTGCCTCAACATTTACTATTTATAGAGTAATACATTCAGAAATGAGTGTGTATCAGCCAAGCTCTGATCAGAGTAAGTCTTGGATAAGCTTGATGTGCTAGCTAGGAAGAATAGAATACATTCTCTCTCTCTTTCTTACGCTCCCCTTTACACAGTTAGGACTTAGGAGCCCTTCTTGGCTGCCTACGCTGCGTTATGCTTGAGCTACACAAACAAACAGGTTAGCTTACTCATACACTTCTTATTGTTATTCATTTTA
>NW_024869815.1:0-3709 GCF_013358625.1 Macadamia integrifolia
TTTTTTTTTTTTTTTTCTTTTGTTGAAGTGGAGATGATGGTGCAAGTTAATGGGAAGGACTGTGGGGCAAGAAGCAAGACATTCAAGGGAGTGTGCTTGAGTAACGAAAATTTTCCTAATGTATGTCGTACAGAGGGTTTCGTCGGCGGTCACTGCACAAAAATCTTGCGTCATCGCCACCGCGATTCTCCTTGTGGTGGACCACCAGTTCTGATGCCACCGATGACACCGACGCCACCGACGCCTTTTTGAAATTGTAACCATTGAGAAACTTGATCATGAGGGCTCGCTCTAACTCTCTCTCTCTCTCTCTCTATTTATCAAGTATAGTTACAAGCTATACTTAAATAAAAATTGTTTCAAATAAATGCTTCTCCTTGGGTTAGTTCCTATCATTCCTGATACAGCCAAATCATACGGCTCAGTAGGGTGGGGACACGTGTCGCCCGCCAGGCAGGGAGTACGAAGACTCTATCACGCTCTTTCACGCCGCTTGCATGAGGGGATATTCCCCACAAGGAGGACAGAGGTATTGGAGCGGGACTGGGAGAGAGAGGAAGGTGGACCCCAGAAGGCAAGAGGAAACGCTAGGCCCGAGGAACCTTATAAGAGGGCCCGAGAAGAAGGAAGGAGGTAAGCTCCGAAACCCTCACCATTACCACTTTACTAAACTGTGCGGCCGACCCTAACTTGAGCGTCGGAGGACTAACCCCGGACAAAGTTCTGGGCCTCCGCCGTCTGTGCTTTTGCAGGACCAGCTCGCGGGGTTTTTTGGCAGCAACAATTCCCAATGATTAATGGTTGTTCCTCAATAATAATGTACAAAAAAAACAAAAAGATGTTCCTAGGTTTCCCTATCATTGTGGGTTTTGAGGAGGGTAATAACGTATGCATCTTTATCCTCACTTTACGAAGAGGATGTTTCGTGACATAAACTCAAGACCCTAGTTAGCAAATTTGGATTTGGGAATTATTCAGAATAATTCGACTGATCAATTTACAGGTGCGATAAAAAAAGGCGGACAAAATGAAAATCGGGTTTGGATTCAGATTCAAGAATTATTCGTTTAAGAAAATAAAAGTCGGACAAAAAAATCCGATCTATCTTGGAGATCAAAACATGCAAATTCATCTCTATTGCCGCTGCTTCTAACCTTTTTCCCTTGGATTAATCCATTGAGCATGGATAAGTAGAGAGTACAGAGCTTATCCAATCATAATCATCTTTTGATATATATTATTTCAATGCAATCTAATGAAGAAATGCAATCTACTGAAGAAAACTGTCTACTGGAAATTTTTTTTGAGATTTTCAACATTCCATACCCTTGGTATAGCTGTGCCCCCCTGAGTCTGCAAATGGTATGTGCCAGGGCGTTCCACATTGGAGACTATGTAAGGGCCTTCCCAGTTCGCGCTGAGCTTGCCTTCACTTCTTGGGTCCGCCGCTGCTGCTTTTCTCAGCACCAAGTCCCCAACTACGAATCCCCTTGGCTTGACCCTCCTGTTGTGGTATTGCCGGACTTTCTACTTGTAGGTTTCATTTCAATGAAGTCGGCGTTTGCTTGGACCCGGCTTCGTTCTTTGAGGCTTCGAACCCTGCTGATCGGAACGAGGGGTTAACGCTTCAGTTCCGTATGCATGTCAGAACGGTGTCTCTCTAGTTTGTGTCCGAGCTGAAGTGCGATAAGCCCAGAGTACACTGAGTAGCTGATCTGCCCAGTTCTTCTTCGCGAATGTTTCTTGGTGCACGCATCTCGTGAATGGCCTCAATTTTTGAGGGGTTGCTTCTATCCCCCTTTGCGACACATGAAAGCCCAAGAATTTCCCAGATGTTACTCCAAATGCACACTTGGTGGGATTTAGTCTCATTTGGTTCTTTCGCAGGACACCGAAAGCCTCCTTCAGGTCTAGCACATGAACAGTGCCTTTGTTGCTCTTGACCAGCATATCATCAACGTAAACTTCCATATTTCTACTGATCTGGTTCGGAACATCGTATTCACCATCCTCTGGTAAGTGGCTCCGGCATTCTTTAGGCCAAAAGGCATTGCAGTGTAGCAATAGTTGCCCTGAGTGGGGAGGAAAGCGGTTTTCTCCTCATCTTCTAGCTTCATCTTTATCTGGTTGTAGCTGGAAGATGCATCCATGAAGGTCAGCATCTCATGGCCAGCAGTTGAGTCTATGAGGGAGTCAATCCGGGGCAAAGGGTAGCAGTCTTTAGGGCAAGCCTTGTTAAGGTCGGAGTAGTCAACGCATATCCTCCAATTCCCGTTGGACTTCGGAACCATGACCACATTGGCTAACCAGGTCGAGTACTTCACATTCCTCACAAACCCTGCGGCTAGGAGTTTGTTAACCTCCTCGTTAATGATAGTGTTCCTCTCACTCGCGAAGTTCCTGCACTTTTGCTGGACAGGCATGAAGCTCAGGTTGACGTCCAGACTGTGCTCGGCTACGGTCCTGGAGATTCCTGGCATATCAGAAGCTTTCCAGGCAAAAATATCAGAGTTCTCGCCGAGGAAGTTTAAGATTTCCACGCCTAGCTGAACTGCTCTTGTCGGCTCGGCCTCTGTGATAGGGATGGTAAGTAGCTGCTCCACAGGTGCGGCTCAGGCCAGGAGGCTCTCATCTCGGCAATCAACAACTTCTACCATACATGCTAGCCCTGGGCACAGTTTTTTGATGGATTTTATGAAGTTGGCATAGCATTCCCAAGATTCCTTCTGGCTGGACTTGCCTTCTCCGACTCCATTGCTGGTTGGGAATTTAACCTTCATGTGCCTAGTGGACACGATTGCCCCAAAGCCGTTGAGGCCAGGTCACCCAAGGATTGCCTTGTAGTGTGAGGTGATCTTGGCGACCATGAAAGAGACCATGGTTGTGCCTGTCTGAGCTCCTTGTCCGATGGTTACAGGTAGGTCAACAACTCCCTCTAGCTCAGTTGGCATGCCTAAAAAACCGTACAGGGGTCCGGGTGATGGTTTTAAGGCTTCGTTTGTCACACCCCGTTCACACTGAACCGGAGCGGTGACCGAGTTAACACCGGTTAACCCAAACCTGCCAGGATCATCAGATACTGTATTCCACCACAGCATACGCACTCTAACATAAGTTCATCAGATCAGCGGAAGACTAAGTTTTACCTGTGAATAAATCCCATATACTTGATACCCGAATTGTGATACAATAATTAAATACATGTGGGCCCGAAGGCATGATATATACACAAAAAGAATAAAATTCAAATATCAAGTATATACAGGAAATCATCAAAACCATCATAGTACACAGCTCGGCATCACATAGAAGAGCTCAGCTCAGCCTCAGAAGTGGAGCTCAGCACGGCCTCCAAGGTGGAGCTCAGCTCGGCCTCAGAACTGCTGTCCCATAGCACAGCTCTCGCACAAGCAGTCAGCGCCGTGCTCTAACTCCTCAGGGGTCCACCAGTCCTCTTCAGGAAACTCGACTGTGGGACCCACCCCATGCTCCTCAGATGTATGACCTGCAAAATCATCTAAAAAGGGGGTGTACACGTGGAATGAGCTCACTAGCCCAGTAAGTAGAAAGGTGGACCACACACAACAGTCCACACATCACACACACATCATATGCACTACATGTCATGCTATACATTTTAATTCACATCCACCTAAGCAACATTACTAAGTCTTTGGTTTAAGTGCTACTACAACCACAGTGCGCGTAT
>NW_024869816.1:0-3701 GCF_013358625.1 Macadamia integrifolia
TGGTGTATTTTCCCCTTTTATTTTAATAATATCATCTTTTAACAAAAAAAAAAATGTCTTATTATTATATATATATATATATATTTTTTTTTTTTTAGAAAAGACTATGGAAGGATGAGGAAGGGCAATGTCCTCTTAATTCTTATTTATAGGAAAACATACACTTATACTTGAGCCTAGATCAGCTCCATACATGGTGAGATGAGTTAATTACCTTCCCCACATAGGATCCCACCTTCTATGTGGGATCTTTTCCTCCTTTAACATGAGTTAGATGACAATAAATGATGCAATCCGATGTGGAAAGGTCACCACAGAAGGAGAGAGCTATGATCCAGAATCCTATTACAATAATTATTACTCCTCTTACGCAGTGGCACATGGAATGCTGAGTGGAATATTGCCATTGAGCTAAGGTGACGTTAGGCAATTTCATAAAAAAGGGATGCCTGGCAAAGGTGATGTTAGGCAATATAACATCACTTAGCCCAATCTATGACACATGGACTCAGCTATTTGCATTGAAATTTTCAACTCATAATATGATGTATTTATGTGTCTATCAAATCCAGTTTAAGGAGTTAAATAATTATTAATTTGGATTATTTTAAAAGGACGATCGGTTGTCATAAAGTTAGATAGACCTTAAATGTTGATGTTCGCAACTGAGGACAGAATCAAACATTCCTTTCATATCGTTGTCACATTGCGTATTAGTAGGAATGTGATTAACATATAAATGTGAGTATTTCATATTATATGTGTATCGAATTAGATCACTTAAAGAATCTTATGTTTTTGATTATTTTTGATATTTGAGAAACAAGGTTCTCTATCATAATTCATTTTGGTCCTCAGATCTGAGAGCTCTTTACCATTATAGTCACATTTTGGTGTTTTGGTGTACTAAAAGTTGAAGCCTCCACTAGGTATATATTAGTATGTTAGATTGATAATATTTTTTTTTTCGAATGTAAGAGATTTTCAATAAGGAATCCATTTCCCAAAAGGATGAGTGTGAGGACATTTTAAAAGACATACGAATTCGGTAGTAGTTTTTAAAATAATTTTAAAAACATTATCTAATAATAATTACATTTTAAAAAGGTTTACAAACTTTTTTTTTTATGTCGAATCCATGGTCGAGATTTTCTAAATAAGTTGTTGCGACGAATTTTCATAGTAATTTCTCATATACATTTAATTCCATTATGTGGTATTTTTAAATGGGAGACTAAAATGTAATTAATTATCTTTCTTGGAAGTTTATTAGTTATATCCAATTTAGTACAATTATGAATACTCCCAAGTAAACAATTTCGTTTGAAAAATTTAGTTAGACTCTCGTAAGGCAATCTTGGTAAATGATTCAATAGAATCCCACCACTTATTTTGTAGACAATTATAGGGAATGAGATTTAGACAATTAGAGATAAATAGCTTAAGGAGAAGGTGAAAAGATGTACTAGTTAATCTCTATCAAAACCACTGTTTTGCAATAGGACGATGCTGATATGAGAAAAGTAAAATGTATTGAAAAATCCAAGTGTAGGGTTTTGACTTGCATAACCAAATAAAATTGTAAGAGCATTAAGCGTGACATTCACCCCGAATTGAAATTGAAACGACCAAGGGTCTTCTCAAAAAAATCCACTCCAATTTGTCATAAGATTTGCTTGTTCCAATTGATGGACATGAAGCCAAATTTCCCTTTCACTAATACAATCGAGAAGTTCAAGACATAAGCATACACCATCCTAAATATTTCTCCCTTTAATGAATCCATTTTGATTAAAGGATATAATCTTATGTAGAATAGTTCTTAGTCAGCTTGTGATTATCGTTAATATAATTTTAAATGGGAAATTGCATTAGTCTATCAAATGGAAATCATGATGGAGGAAGAGATAACGATTAAGTAAAAACGTCCATATGTACTATCAAATGTCACATAGCCGTATTAAATATAGATAACAAAGGCCACATTTAGGTTAAATTTTTTTCTTTTTGGTTGAAACATTTAGTCTAAGTTTGGTTGTCAAGAAAGGAATAAAATAATAATAATAAAAAAAAAAAGAATTTTGAGAAGAGAGATAAAGACACAAAAATCAATCATTGCATCATGATGATACAATGATTGCTTTGTGAGTTTATCTCTTTCTCATCAAATTCAAATTTTTTTTTTTTTTTGAAGTTTTCTATTTTTTTTTGTATTTATTTTTTGATAACCAAACATAGCCTTAGATTAAAAAGATGGAACGAGAATTGAGTTGAATAAATCTAACGAACTAAAGGCAAAGCTCAAGTTACAGAATCTTACATTAAATCAGTTCTGCATCGAATTATCTGAATTCATCCAGAATCATTTTGAATTGAATGAAATTCTTGAAATTGAAACCACAAATAAGGATATCAATTTAGATTTTGAATAAAAAATCAGAACCAAATTCAATTCGAATCAGATGGATTCATTAGCTTATATTAGTCTATGTACCTCATTTTGCATTATATGGTACTCTGGACACAAGGTAAGCCAATGGTATAGGAGTAGGCCCATCGAAGCTGTTGCTCAAAATTTGCTTTATGGGTATATTATAATTTAAAGAAGAAAGCTATTTATCACAAGTTAGTGATAAATATTTGTCATGTGCCTCGTTTACTTGGCCCTAGCAAGGTCTATGAACTCAGAACTGGATATGGGATCACCCTTTGACGGTTTCGTTTGGAATCGGGAAGAAAAAATAAAGTGTTTCCAAAATTCATGAATTTTATTCAATAAATTTAGGGGTTTAACTTTGAGAGGACATATTTTGTTAATTTTTACAATACAATAGTAGTAGTTGAAGATTAAACACTGAGTCTCTAGTTGGCGTAGGGAGAAGAGTCACCGTATCAGGTTTGCCCTTATTTTCTTCGCTTAACCAATTGGAAGGTCTGGTATCTCTTGGATAAACGTAGTTGCTGCTCTTTTTCATTCTTCTGCAATCCTGTATTTCTTTTTGCTTTCTCTTGCGTATGTATTTTGGAGACATCTTGTCATGTAAGCATGTGGGCAGGTTAATGCTGTTTTTTCTTGCTCGCCTATGTTTGAGTATAGAAACACACAAACAGGTAGGGTTCTTTTCTTTTATATTTAGTTATTCACCAAAAAAAATTGAAATTAAACATTAATAATGGACAACTCAAAAGAATGCGGCCGGGTGTGAAATAATAGTTTCACACGTGCTATGTAAAGTGATAGAGAGCATCATGAATTATTCAATTGTGAGGTCCGGTGAAGCGATGGCAGTGCTTATGAACACAACAGTACCCCAAGGTCACAGCCTTGCAGGAAGGATGGTTGGAGCGCTTGCTTGTTGTCTTTTCAGTGGAAGTTTCATCTAAGTTGCGAGCTGCCACCTTTGTAGGGTTGAGTAAGACAAGAGCCAAAACTAAAACCATAAGGGGAGCCCTTGAACCCATTTTCATTCTTCCCAGAACAAATAATGGTTTCTTTATGTAGAAAAAACTATGGAAGGATGAGGAAGGCCAACGTCCTCTCACTCATATTTATAGGAAAACATACACTTATACCCTACTTATGACTCCTCCTAGGTGTTGGCACATGGATTGCTGGGTGGAATAATAGCTATACGGCCTTTGAGCCACGGTGATGGTAGGCAATTTCATAAAAAAAGAAAGAAAGAAAAAAAAAAAAAAAA
>NW_024869817.1:300000-390894 GCF_013358625.1 Macadamia integrifolia
CTTGGGGCCTAAGCAACAGTTGCCTAATTGCAATACATGTTGCCTTATGTTATGATACTTATTTATGTCAAATATCATTTAAGTTTTAAGATATTATTCATAAATAAGCAAATACCCCTATGTGTATCCAATAAGAATAGTTTACAAATCAAATTCCAAAAAGATAAAGAGTCAACCCGCCAATTTAAGAATAAAAATTGGTTTTTTGGTTGTAGGGACGAATGTTCAACTTTCAAATGCTGGGGTTTTTCAATTCTGAAAATTTTATAAATATTATCATGGTAAAATATTGCTAAAAACAAAAATTCAAGTAAAATAATCTTTTATTTTGATGTCTATAAAATTATTTTTATTCAGACGATTTTAACAGCATTCGCACATTTTAAAATAAGTTTGACCTGAACAGAATATTGTCATCCCAATTCAGATTTAAACATTTTTGGACTTGTTGGAAAGCTGGTTTTGTGCTATACCTATTACAAAATCTCATGTAAAAATAAAATCATTTGACCAGTCAAACTTATTATAGATTAATAGCATTTTTCTAAATGTTGATTTTTTATGATACAAGGTATATGTAGCATACTTAATAATGTTAGAAAAGGAAAAAATAAAAAATAACATTTAGTCACCTTGTTCGCCTTTAGGAGGTCACCTTGTTGCCTAATCGCTTCGGTAGCCCTCCAATGCCTTGGCGCCGTGTCAATCATGATTGATAGTGTACACCCCAACGACACCTCACAAGTCTTTACCCGGGGTTAAGTGTTATTCCTAGGTTGACATTGAAATGGTGTGAATCAGGGTCCAATAATAGTTCTTCAGTTTTTACTTCCCTAGCATACATTGATATTCCCAGTATTGTAGTCACTGATGCAAACCTCTGATTTCTTCCATTTACAATCAAACACACATTTGTTTGCACAACTGCACTACTACCACTATGTGGCCAGGCATACTAGGTTGTGCACACCTATCCTACAACACACAACACTTCTATACTAATAGATACAAATATAGCCACACAACATATAATTTGTGGTTTGGCAGTTTGTGATGCAGATAAATCACTTAATGGGCTTATTTTATTACAAATAACTCTTGGGTTGGGTTATATATTTTTTGGGCCTTTGATCCCATGGGTTTTCTTTGTAATGAGCCACTTTAATGGGCCTAGAATATAGGTAGAAAGTAGAAAAATGGGATTTAATTTTTTAGTTTAGTTAGAGTCCTATTTTGAGTCTATTTCCTTTGTTATTTTAGTTTCCTAGTCAGTTTAGGTTTCCCAATTAGTTAAGCATTGGGTTAGGTCTTTCTTTTTTAGTGTTTGAGTCTGTTTTGAGTCTTCTATATATGTTTGTAAGGGGCTACAACATTGAACACAAATTTATTAATGAAAAAAGAAAGATGGCTTATGCCGTTGTGCTGTGGGATGCAGTTAGGTGAGATGCCTGAATCTGAGGGTGAGATTGTAGAAACGCAATCCTAAAACAATGCAGAAGAAAATGGAAAAACAGAAAAAACAATGTACACAGATTTACGGGGTTTGGCAAGGTTGCCTACATCTCCGCTGAGACGAGATCTTGCTTCACTATCAATGGAGAATAGGGTTACAGTGCTGGTCCCTCACACCTCTCAGTATTGCTTGCATTACTGAGAAAGAAACCCTTGCTACAAATATATAGCAAAAAACCTTAATCCAAAAAGTACACAATTGCCCTCAAATAAAAAATTCGATCAGGGGTTGTACCCCCCTACACCCCCTACTATGCAGGGGGACCTTCTGCCCCCCTTGCAACCCCCACGGCCTGCTAACCAGCTAGAGGGACCACCATCCTGGCTATCGAGGCGCTGCACCAGCACTCCCTGTGTTAAATTGTGATGGAATTCAAGACATCGTACACCAACAATCTCCACCTTGGCTTGAATTCTGTTGAGCCTTTGTAAAGATAACCTGTAGACGTCTTCATCCATGTACCTCATCAGAGGTATAAACCCATACCTGTTTGGTGCATCCCTCATCTTCAACAATGAGTAATATTAATCAAGTCCAAACAGGACTCAAACTTCTCTGTAGTAACTGGCTTGGTAAATATATCTGCAGGATTGAGATCTGTATGAATTTTTCTCAAGTGAATACTGCCTTCTGACACAAGCTCCCTGATCTTGTGAAATCTCACATCAATATGCTTTGCCCTTGCATGAAACACCTAATTCTTTGCAAGATGTATGGCACTCTGACTGTCACAATGTAGCACTGTACCTCCTTGCTCCAACCCCAACTCACGAACCAGTCTAGCCAACCAGACTCCTTCCTTGATAGTCTCAACTGTCGCCATGTACTCTACCTCTGTAGTAGACAATGCAAGTGTAGACTGAAGCATCACCCTCCATGATATAGGTCCACCAGCCAATGTAAATACATATCCTATAGTAGACTTCCTCTTGTCTAAATCACCAACATAGTCAGAATCAATGTAAGTCGCCAATTCTGTGGAACTTTCCTTGCCACTGAACATAACAGTCATATCTTTAGTCTAGCTCAAATATCTGAAGATCCACTTAATTGCATTCCAATGCTCCTTCTCTGGATTACTCATGTATCTGCTAACAACACTGACTGCATGAGACAAATCAGGTCTGCTACTAACCATAACATACATGAGAATCCCAACTGTGCTAGTATAGGGGACCTGAGACATATATTCCACCTCCTCATGTGTTGTAGGGCATTCTCTTTTAGATAACTTGAAGTGGCTAGCTAACGGAGTGCTAACCGGCTTTTAGTTTTTTCCATGTTGAAACGCTCTAGCCACTTTTCAATATACCTCTTCTAAGTTACCAAAAGTTTGCCTGCATTTCTATTTCTAAGGATTTCCATTCCAAGGATCTTCTTACCAGCACCAAGATCCTTCATCTCAAATTTAGCACTCAACAAAGATTTCAAAGAGCCTATATCATGTTTGTTCTTTGCAGCAATGAGCATGTCTTCAACATAAAGCATCAACAAGATAATGGAATTATCACTTGACACTTTATAATAAACACAACTATCATACTCACTTCTTATGTAGTCAATCTTCATCATATGGGAATCAAAGCGCTTGTACTGCCTAGGAGATTGCTTAAGGCCATAAAGCGACCTCTTAAGCAGACAAACATAATCTTCCTTTCCCTGCACCTTGAAACCTTAAGGTTGTTCTATGTAAATCTGTTCCTCCAAGTCACCATGAAGAAATGCAGTCTTCACATCAAGCTTTTCAAACTCCAAATCATACATGGCCACCAAAGCAAGTAGTACCTGGATCGAAGTATGTTTAATCATTGGAGAAAATATTTCATTGTAGTCTATCCTCTCCTTCTGTGTATAGCCCTTAGCTATAAGTCTGGCCTTATACATTTCACGTTCCTTATCAGATGCTACCTCTTTCTTATGAAAGACCCATTTACACCCATTTTTCTTCCCTTGGGTTTTTCGATAATCTCCCAAGTCTTATTCTTCTATAGAGACTTCATTTCCTCCATCATAGCTGCCATCCATTTATCATGTTGTGTATCACTCAAAGCATCATGGTAGGAAGATGGATCACCTATACCTACAGTGAGGGCATAGGCAATCATGTCCTCAAACCCGTATCTCACAAGTGCTTTGTGAGTACGCTTCCCTTTACCCTTTGCCACAGTATAGGAAACTTCTCCTACTTCCTGTTGTTCTGGTAAGTCACTTGATGACTCATTATTTCTTATTGTTTTTTACTCACCTAACTCCACCTACATAGTAGAACCTTCTTTATTTTCATCAACTGCTTGTGAATTACAATTTGACTTTACCATATGAGATTCATCAAACACAACGTCCTTGCTAACTACAATTTTTTGTGAACTTGGATCCCATAACTTAAATCCCTTTACGCCTTTCTTAAAACCAAGAAAGATACACTGCTTAGACTTTGAGTCGAACTTAGAACGTTTCTCACTCTCAACATGTGCATAGGCTGGACAACCAAATATTTTTAGAATAGAATAATCTACTGGTTCTCCTGTCCATACCTCTTCGAGAATTTTATAATCAATCGCCTTTGATGGAGACCTATTGATGAGAAAACATGCTATATTACTTCTACCCAAAATCTCTTGCTCAACCCTACATTCAGCCTCTTACTCTGAGATCTTCTAGAAGTGTTCTGTTCATCCTTTCAGCTACACCATTTTGCTATGGTTTCTATGGAACCATGAAGTGACATGTAATCCCTTCAGCTTTGCATAATTCTAGAAATGACTTGTACGTGTACTCCCCTCCATTATCTGTTCTCAAGTATTTAATTTTCTTACTTGTCTTTCTTTTTACCTCAGCCTTCCATTCCTTAAATTTAGTGAACACCTCACTTTTATGCTTCATAAAGTAGATCTAGACTTTCCTTGAGTAATCATCGACAAAGGTCACGAAGTAATCTGCCCCACCTTTAGATTTTGTTGTTGAAGGACCCTATACATCACTGTGTACATAATCAAGCAGCCCTTTGCTCTTATGTTTTGCAGTTTTGAAACTAACCTTGCATTGTTTCCCAAACACACAATACTTGTAGAAGTTCAATTTACAAGTTTTCACTCCCTTCAATAGTTTCCTTTTATAAAGCTCCATCAATCCTCTTTCTCTCATATGCCCTAACCGCATATGCCAAAGATAGGTATCATCTGTATCAAATCCTGCATCTGTAGTCACAGATGCTCTACTTGTAACAGTGCTCCCTATAAGTCTATATAGGTTTCCTATTAGCTGTCCCTTCATGACAACCATAACACCCTTAATAACTTTGAGAACACCTTCTGCTACGTACTTGTAGCCATTTGTGTCAAGTGCCTCTAAAGATACTAAGTTTTTCCTTAATTCTAGTATATGTCTCACATCTGCTAAAGTTGTTACTATCCCATCAAACATCTTGATTTTAATAGTACCTATCCAAATGGTCTTGCATACAACATCATTCCCCATTAGGACAGACCCACCATTATATATGGTTGATATGTATCAAACCAATCCTTATGTGGACACATATGATATGAACATCCATAATCTAAAATCTAAGAATCAGAAGGTTGATTCTTACCTGATGATATAGAGAGTACATCTTCATCATCTCCATCTGAACTATCAGCCACGCTAGTTTCCTCAAATGCCTTATCTACACCTTTATTCTTCAAGTCCGCCTTCCTCTTTAAGCACTTTCTCTTCAGATGACCTTCCTTTTTACAATATTAACAAGAGACCTTTGTTTTTGCCCCTTTTGATTTCGATCGACTCTTACCAGATCCCTTCTGATTTGATCTCCCACTTTCTTGCTCCTTGTCACCTTTGAAAAGGCCTTCTCCTTGAGATTTCGTACTACTGGCCTTTGTCCTTGTATCATTATAAATGAGGGCAGCCGTGACTTCATCCATCTCAAGGGTCACCTTCCCGTACAAGAGAATCATTACCAGGTGATCATATGATTCTGGAAGTGATGACAACAACAATAATGCCTTGTCTTCATCCTCGATCTTAACCTCTAGGTTTACAAGTTTACTTACGATCTAATTGAACATGTTAAAATGTTCTAATAGATCTGTACCTTCCTCCATCTGTAGAGAATACAATTGCTTCTTCACAAACAACTTGTTCATTAAGGACTTCATCATGTAGATGCTTTCAAGTTTCGCTCATAATTGTAGTGCAGATTCGATACCCACAACATATTGTAGGCATCATCAGAAAGATTCAATGGAATAGCACTTACCGCCTTTTCTTCCATCTCTTCCCAATCTTCGTCAGTAATTTTTACAGGTTTCTTCAACTTCCCCAACAATGTTTTTACCAATTCTATTGTATCAGAAGATCCTTCATCCTTTGACGCCAGAGGATAAAATTGTTCTTCCCATTGAACCGCTCGATATTATACTTGACATTCAATCCCTTCCATGCCATCGTGATAGTAAACCCTAGAAAACGAAAACCTAGAGCTCTGATACCAATTTGTAAAAATGCAACTCTAAAACGATGCAAAAGATAATGGAAAAACAGAACAAATAATGCATACAGATTTACGAGGTTCGGTAAAGTTACCTACGTCCCTGGTGAGATGAGATCCTACTTCACTATTAATGGAGAATAGGGTTACAGTGCTCATCCGTCACACCTCTCAGTATTGTTTTCATTACTGAGAGAGAAACCCTCGCTACAAATATATAGCGAAAATCCCTAATCCGAAAAGTACACCAGTACTCCCTAGGTTAAACCGTCCTGCCTGTCGAGGCACTGCACCAGTACTCCTTGGGTTAAACCATCCTGCCTGTCGAGGCACTGCACCAGTACTCCCTGGGTTAAACTATAACGGAATACAAGACATCGCACACCAACAGAGATGCCCATTCACTAGTTCTTCTTCGCCCTTCTCAACCCTTAATCAAATTCTCTTTTTTTTTTCTTATTTTTCTTTTATTTGTTTGCTGTGAGAGAGTGTTTGGGAGCTAAAACCAAACCTATTGGAGGACATCTTCTCTATTCAGCTAGAATTTCAGATCCTACCTGGGATTGTGATCACATGTGATTCTAGTTCTACATTAGTTTGCCTACATCCATGGGTAATATCCTAACCATGGTTTTGTATTATACCCGATACTCTGCTGTATTGACTGTTACCAAGGTTTAAAGTATTGATACGTATCGTACCGTATCGACCGATATATATATTTGTATCGGCCCTTATTGATACAATACATGGAAATTTTAAAATCCTTTTGTATCAATATGTATCCTACGATACATATCGATACACCATTGATATGATACGATATGGACATATACGTACCGATACTCTATGAAAAATTAAAAATCAAGTGAAATGTACATTTCGGTATGTATCGCTATGTCATATAATGGCCAAGATGGGTCATTTTTTAGAAAAAAACACGATTTTTAAGGGGTTTTTGTTCCAAAGTTGTTTCCATCCATTTTTCTCTTTAACTAAAGTGGAAATCAAGGTTGGGAACAAGGATTTTACATTTATGGGACAACGACAGACCTTGGATTCTTAGTGCGATACTCTCAATTTAGTGTTTATGCATAATACATGTTATCTATAGTTTTTTTTAACTATTTTTATGCAAAAGTGTATAAAAAAGCTTTTCTTATCCATTTATATGCGTATCTTTACGTATCTTAGCGTATCGATACGATAACCTCTAATGCGTATCTTAATTTTGACTGATCGATACAGTGATACTGATACTTTAATCCTTGACTGTTACAACAGTCCAGATGATACAACACTTGCTTCAACCTGAGCTCTAACTCAGGCAAGGGTTGCAACCCCAACTCTTGTCAATCCCCAATTTGTTAGGTTACAATGTTCATGAGAAATATATACAAGTCTCTCAACCCCTTATAATACGTTAGGTTATACTTCAATTTACAATCTAGGTCAAACAATAATGGATGTGAGGATTAAAGATTATCTTCCTATGGTATTCACACTCAGAGTGGCTTCACCGTGTTCCCTAGACAATCATTGGAATCTTTAACTGACTCCAGAGAAGAAGCGACTTGAATCTTCGAGTACTCTGGCAAGGTGATCCCCTTTTGTCTTCACTTTCTTCTTCTTTATGAAAAAGCCTCTTTAAATCTTCAATGCAACCTCAACCAAACTTCTTTAGTCTTGAATGCAGCCTCTAGGAGCTCAAGGATGGCTGTTGAAGAAGAATCGATGCATTCAACACATCAAAGCAAGCCTTTCAGGTTTTTTCTTCAAAATTCAGGCTTGGGGAGGAAACTCTCTCTCTCTCTCTCTCTCTCTCTCTCTCTCATTGTGTGGAGCTTGAAATTTGGGGAACAACCTAATTTGAATCACTTAATCGGAGGTATGACCAAAGAGATATCACTATTTTAATATCGGCCAATCCGAATACATTAAATGGAATCATTTAGTGGTTTTCATATGTTTGCAAAGCTCTATAGCATGGGAGGTCTCATGGCCTTTCGATTTGCATCTCAAAAAAAGGCAAAATCTTGGCCCCTCAATTACGATAGAGCATTAGCAGAGATTACTGCTTATCATGACCTTCGGATCAGGATCTGCGTGACGATATGTTCTCCAACGCCTAACATGTTTATGATCTATTTTTCTCTCTTGCTTGAGGAGATTTGATTCATTTTGAATTGAATAAATTCAGAATGAAAGGGCTCGCTTGACCATTCTGAGTAGGTAACCCGTTCCTTGTCTTTCTTTATATTGCATTCTATCTTATCATATCAATTTTATTCTTTGATATTTGAGAATCACTATCATTACCTCATGTACATTTGGAATAATCCTTTGTTTCACAGTCTAGGGCTATTTACACCAACCAATTAAGAATTCTCCGATGTACTAGTATTAGCAGTGCATGAAAGATGCAGTCATCGATTCTCCTGAGAGGCCACAATTATCGCGATCATACAGGGTGTCTCATGTGCATCCGATCTAAACAAATGAGCAAGAAATGAGATGGCTGTTTGATTCGAATCTCAAGCAACCTTGGTCGTGGGTCCAATCGTATTAACACAAATGGAATCTCACGAGCATGAGACATGCATGCGCAAAACACATAACTCATTGTGTACCTGTGCTATGCGATTACTCACAAATCCCTGCACATGACCAACCAGATTTGATGCAAGGGCATCTACTTCATCATTAACATCATAAAAACTACTGAGCCATAGATTACCTGTCACACCCCGTTCACACTGAACCAGAGCGGTGACCGAGTTAACACCGGTTAACCCAAACCTACCAAGATCATCAGATACTGTATTCCACCACAGCATACGCACAACTAACATAAGTTCATCAGATCAGCGGAAGACTAAGTTTTACCTGTGAATAAATCCCATATACTTGATACCCGAATGGTGATACAATAATTATATACATTTGGGCCCGAAGGCATGATATATACACAAAAAGAATAAAATTCAATTATCAAGTATATACAGGAAATCATCAAAGCCATCAGAGTATATAGCTTGGCTTCACATAGAAGAGCTCAGCTCGGCCTCAGAAGTGGAGCTCAGCACTGCCTCAGAAGTGGAGCTCAGCACGGCCTCAGAAGTGTTGTCCCGTAGCACAACTCTCACATGAGCAGTCGGCACCGTGCTCTAACTCCTCAGGGGTCCACCAGTCCTCTTCAGGAAACTCGACCGTGGGACCCACCCTATGCTCCTCAGATGTATGACCTGCAAAATCATCTAAAAATGGGTGTACACGTGGGATGAGCTCACTAGCTCAGTAAGTAGAAAGATGGACCACACACAACAGTCCACACATCACAACACATCATATGCACTACATGCCATGCTATACATTTTAAATCACATCCACCTAAGCAACATTACTAAGTCCTTGGTTTTAGTGCTACTACAACCACAGTGCGCGTATACTCTGGGTACGAGCCGCGAACTCCCTCCCGCGATACGCCCATAGGGCTGTCGGAGAAGGCCCACCGTGAGTACTCGGAAAAGTAAAGACAATGCCGTCCACCGGCTCTCAACAGAAATGTAAATGACTAAAATAAAAGTGCTGACTCCAGCAATTTAAAAGCAGTACGATTGGCCCTCTTGAATGTACCACCGGGGTTGCCGACTGTCCTACATGACTCGCCGGGCGTAATGCCTAACCGCCACAGTGTCCGACAACCGCGACCCCTGCTTCCCCCAAATGGTAACCCAACACCTTAACCCCTGTTGGGAAGGGTCGTAGCACGGGATGGTGAGAATCCTAATACCGCATGCTCCTATATGACAATAGTACGATTGCATAGTGCCACCGTGTCCCATTCCACGGGCCACCAATGCATTCGTTTCCAAGCCGACTACGGCATCTAGTCTATCAATGCATTATACACCATGATGTCCACATTCAACATATAAACATCTCATTCAATTGGCATTTGAAAAGTAAACATAGCACATATGCACATCAATGTGTGGAATGACTAATCTACATAACATATTCATGATGACATGACTAGATTAGATATAATTAAATGAATGCCAAACAATGCCTTGAAACAAGGCCAAACGTCCTCTCCCCACTTACCTGTAGCGTACAAGGATTCCCGTTCGGTACGGGTGAGATCCGGAGCGAATCGGGTAGGATTTGGTGAACCTAACATAGTTGAGCGGGGTTAGTACTTCACCATTTTAGAATAAAAAATAATGAAATCTGATGTCAAAATCGTGTTTAGAACGTCAAAAGAAGGTCACACGTCCCATTTGGGTTCAATCGGACATAAGGATCACCTTCGGGGCCACACGGGTGGGTCAGACAGGTGGGCTGTCTACCCACCGGTCTTACCCACCGGTTGGGACCGGCGGGTAAGGGCCCGCCGGTAGTACCCGCCGGTGGTACCCACCGGTTGGACCAGGGACCCCCTTGCTAGGACCGACGGGTAGGGGCTCGCCGGTTGTACCCGCCGGTGGTACCCGCCGGTTGGGCCCGAAGGCCCCCTGCCTTCTCAGGTGGGTACCCACAGGCGGGTAGGAGCCCACCGGTTGTACCCACCGGTCTTGGCGGAAAAGACACTGTTTCTTCCCCATTTTCTCCATTTTTTTGGGGAATCAAATGGGGGCTTTTCCCCACCCATTCTTCACACCTTCAAGGTTCTATAGGATGGTTCTAACCTAGATCTAGGTTAGATTCAAGTGAGGGAAAACCATCTTACCTTCTTTGCTCAAGAACGACTTCAAACCCTTCAAATCGCTTCAAACCCACAATGTTCTTTCCACCTTGCCAATATCTCTTCAAATCCTTCACGATCAACACATAAATCATCTATTAAACCTTAGATTCATCATTTCAAAGGGGATTTACAAGATCTCAAGAAACCATACTCGAATCAAGGGTTTAAAGCTTGGATATGGTGAATGTTCACAAAACCCAACTTTTCTTACCTCCAACTGTAGATCTAGAGTTGAAGATCACTCTCCCGGCACCGGAATGGGAAGATCGAGCTTCGGCGCCGCTGAAATCCCTCTTTTCTTCCTCTTCCTTCTCTTCCTTTCTTCTTCCCTTTCTTTTCTCTCTCCTCTTTACTTTTCTCACCAACGTACGGGGGTAATAAATGGAAAGAAGAGAAAATCATAAAGCTTTATATATATAATTCCTAATAAGTGAACAGTGCACTTGGATGGGTCACTCAGGTGGGTGCACCCACCTGTCCTACCCACCTGAGAGCCAAAGCTCAGGATTTTGATTGGGTTCGGACCTCGGCGCGAACCCCTCCCCAGGCATACGATGTAGCATACGTATATACCTTAAAATACGGATATAATACCTATTTTATCCGTACATAGCCTTATGGTAGGTGCACGTACACGGTTTGGGCACTCCCGTCTCTTCTGGCACTGGCTCGGACTTGTCGGGCCAGCCAGTGTTTAAGGTCACCCATGCCATCATAGCCCATAAGGAACCTGCTCTAATTTCCTCTGGCTTGGTTCCTGCATGGTTAAACCGGTTCAACCGCTTAATCAGACCGGGTTTAAAAAAGTAGGGTATTACATTACCCCCCCTTCTGAAAAATTTCATCCTCGAAATTGCGTACCTGGTTGATCAAAAAGATGAGGGTACTCGGCTCGCATTTCTTCTTCTACCTCCCAAGATGCTTCTTCAAGTGAGTGACCAGCCCATCGCACCTTTACATAGGAAATGGAGCGGTTGCGAAGGGTTTTCACCTTCCGGTCCAAAATTTCAGCTGGCTGTTCTGTATAGGTCATATCAGCTTCTAGGTACTCTGGTTCCACGGGTAGTACATGAGATGGATCATGCACGTATCTCTTTAGCATGGATACATGGAATACATTGTGAACATCCCCAAGCGAAGGTGGCAGAGCAAGCATGTAGGCTACTGAGCCAACCCGGGATAAGATCTCAAATGGTCCAATGTATCTTGGGCTCAACTTCCCCTTTCTGTGAAACCTTTGCAACCCTTTAGTAGGAGAGACCTTGAGAAATACCTTTTCGCCTGGCTGAAATTCAATATCCTTCCTGCGGGTGTCCGCATAGCTCTTTTGACGGGACTGAGCTGCTTTAATCCGTTCTCTAATAACGTCGACTTTGTCACAAGTCATTTGTATCATCTCAGGTCCTAACATTCGACGTTCACCTACCTCATCCCAATACAAAGGAGTTCTGCACTTTCTGCCATATAACGCCTCATATGGAGCCATTCCAATTGTGGCTTGGTAACTGTTGTTATATGCAAACTCCATAAGAGGTATATATTCTTCCCAACTGCCACTCATCTCCATTGCACATGCCCTGAGCATGTCTTCTAATATCTGTATGGTTCGCTCCGACTGACCATCCGTCTGTGGGTGAAAAGCTGTACTCAAATTCAATTGCGATCCCAAGGCACTCTGTAAGCTTTTCCAAAATCTGGAAGTGAACCTTGGGTCCCTATCTGAAACAATGCTCACTGGCACTCCATGTAAGCGCACTATGTTGTCCATGTAAAGTTGTGCTAGTTTGGTCATGGAGAACTTGGTCTTTATAGGAATGAAAAGAGCAGTCTTGGTAAGCCGATCCACAATCACCCATATCGCATCCATTCCCTTAGGTGTACTTGGTAGTCCGGTGACGAAGTCCATTGTAATCCTTTCCCACTTCCATTCTGGTACTGGGAGTGGCTGAAGGGTACCATAAGGTCGATGCCTCTCAGCTTTCACTTTCTGGCAGGTAAGACAAGTCGCCACATACAAAGCTATGGTGACTTTCATGTTTGGCCACCAGTAACTTTGTTTGAGGTCTTTGTACATTTTGGTACTTCCTGGGTGGAGTGAGTACTCGGAGCTATGTGCTTCTCTCACTATCTTATCTTGTATATCCAAATCATCGGGTACACACAATCTGTCTCGAAACATCAATGCCCCATCACTGGCTAAAGTAAAATCTGGGTCGTTCATTGTTTGGTCTTGAACCTTAACTCTAATCCGCTGCAATTCAGGATCCAAAGGTTGCTTCATTATCACCTCTTGCCTAATTGCCGGATGCACCTGTAGAGCCGACAAGGATACCGTCAACCATTTAAGGTTTTCTGGTTGAGGTTCAAGCTCTAAGGTTGCCCCTTCATACAAGAGGGTTTCATCCATTAGCATCGCCTCTTGCACAAGTGGTGAGCTGACTGCTAAGTATGAGAGCGACACAGTCTGTGTCTTCCGACTCAATGCATCTGCCACTACATTAGCCTTGCCGTGATGATACTGAATATCGCAGTCATAATCCTTCATGAGTTCAAGCCATCTTCTCTGTCTCATGTTCAGATCCTTCTGGGTGAAGAAGTATTTCAGGCTTTTGTGGTCACTGTATATCTCACACTTCTCCCCATACAAATAATTTCGCCAGATCTTAAGGGCAAAAATGACTGCGGCTAGTTCCAAGTCATGAGTGGGGTAATTCTTCTCATATTCCTTTAGTTGTCGGGATGCATACGCTATTACCTTCCCGCGTTGCATGAGAACACAACCCAAACCAACTTTGGAAGCATCGGTATAGACTGTCATTCCACCTGTGCCCTCAGGAATAGTCAGCACAGGGGCAGTCACCAACCTTTCTTTCAATTCCTGGAAGCTCTTCTCACATTCCTCTGCCCAGTCGAATTTCACACCCTTTTTAGTCAACTTGGTCATTGGTGCTGAGATCCGAGCAAAATTCTCGATGAAACGCCGGTAGTATCCAGCCAAACCCAAGAAGCTTCTAATTTCAGTAACATTCTTGGGGCTTTCCCATTCCACTACTGCTTTCACCTTAGCAGGATCTACTTCGATTCCGGCTTTAGACACTACGTGCCCCAGGAATCCAACTTGTTCAAGCCAGAATTCACACTTGCTGTACTTGGCAAACAACTGTTGATCTCTCAACCTCTGTAACACCATTCTCAAGTGTTGAGTGTGCTCCTCCTCGGTCCTGGAGTAGATCAAGATATCATCAATAAAAGCAATTACCCATTTGTCGAGCACATCCTGAAATACTCGATTCATTAGATCCATGAATGCTGCCGGTGCATTGGTTAACCCGAAGGACAACACTAGGAACTCATAATGACCGTATCGAGTCCTAAATGCTGTTTTGGGTATATCACTACTCTTTATCTTGAGCTGATAATAGCCGGACCGAAGGTCTATCTTCGAAAATACCCTGGCTCCTTGCAACTGATCAAATAAATCATCAATGCGTGGCAATGGATACCGGTTCTTAATGGTTAGCTTATTCAACTCCCGGTAATCTATGCATATACGCAAACTACCATCCTTTTTCTTGACAAACAACACCGGGGCACCCCAAGGTGAAACACTCGGGCGAATAAACCCCTTTTCTAATAATTCCTGCAACTGCATCTGCAACTCCTTCAATTCAGCTAGTGCCATCCTATATGGAGCCTTAAATACTGGAGCTGCCCCAGGGGTCAAGTCTATGGCAAACTCCAACTCTCTATCGGGTGGTAAATGCATCAGATCATCTGGGAAAACATCGGGAAACTCTTTGACCACCTTTACTTCTTCTAGAGGTGTAACTCTTGCATCAACATCGAGTACCGAGGCTATGAAACCCTGACATCCACTTTCTAGCAACTTTACCGCTTGGAGAGCGGAGACAAGGACCTTCCTCACCCTTTTCATTGTATCTGCTCGGTATACCCACTCTTTCCCTTCGTCATCTGTTACCTTAATCAGCCTTTCCGCACAGATCACATTAGCTCGATGAGCCGACAACCAATCCATACCCAATATAACATCAAAATTCTGCATATTGAACTTAATGAGTTGTGCATCAAAGTTCTTCCCACTAATCTCCACTGGGCACGGCCCATACACTTCCTTCAACTGTGCACTTTTACCAGTAGGCATACTAACAATCATTCCATGGTCTAAAATCCTGGGTGACATCCCAAGTTTCTCCACAAATCTCTTAGATGCGAACGAATGAGTAGCTCCTGAATCGAATAAAACATAGGCTGGTATGCCTGATATGGGTAGGATACCTAGTATAACAATGCATAGGGCTGATCGGACATAAGGATCACCTTCGGGGCCACACGGGTGGGTCAGACAGGTGGGCTGTCTACCCACCGGTCTTACCCACCGGTTAGGACCGGCGGGTAGGGGCCCGCCGGTAGTACCCGCCGGTGGTACCCGCCGGTTGGGCCAGGGACCCCCTTGCTAGGACCGGCGGGTAAGGGCCCGTCGGTTGTACCCGTCGGTGGTACCCGCCGGTTGGGCCCGAAGGCCCCCCTGCCTTCTCAGGTGGGTACCCACAGGCGGGTAGGAGCCCACCGGTTGTACCCACCGGTCTTGGCGGAAAAGACACTGTTTCTTCCCCATTTTCTCCATTTTTTTGGGGAACCAAATGGGGCTTTTTCCCACCCATTCTTCACACCTTCAAGGTCCTATAGGATGGTTCTAACCTAGATCTAGGTTAGATTCAAGTGAGGGAAAACCATCTTACCTTCTTTGCTCAAGAACGACTTCAAACCCTTCAAATCGCTTCAAACCCACAATGTTCTTTCCACCTTGTCAATATCTCTTCAAATCCTTCACGATCAACACATAAATCATCTATTAAACCTTAGATTCATCATTTCAAAGGGGATTTACAAGATCTCAAGAAACCATATTCGAATCAAGGGTTTAAAGCTTGGATATGGTGAATGTTCACAAAACCCAACTTTTCTTACCTCCAACTGTAGATCTAGAGTTGAAGATCACTCTCCCGGCACCGGAATGTGAAGATCGAGCTTCGGCGCCGCTGAAATCCCTCTTTTCTTCCTCTTCCTTCTCTTCCTTTCTTCTTCCCTTTCTTTTCTCTCTCCTCTTTACTTTTCTCACCAACGTACGAGGGTAATAAATGGAAAGAAGAGAAAATCATAAAGCCTTATATATAATTCCTAATAAGTGAACAGGCACTTGGATGGGTCACTCAGGTGGGTGCACCCACCTGTCCTACCCACCTGAGAGCCAAAACTTGGGATTTTGACCGGGTTCGGACCTCGGCGCGAACCCCACCCCAAGCATACGATGTAGCATACGTATATACCTTAGAATACGGATATAATACCTGTTTTATCCGTACATAGCCTCATGGTAGGTGCATGTACACGGCTTGGGCACTCCCGTCTCTTCTGGCACTGGCTCGGACTTGTCGGGCCAGCCGGTGTTTAAGGTCACCCGTGCCATCATAGCCCATAAGGAACCTGCTCTAATTTCCTTTGGCTCGGTTCCTGCATGGTTAAACCGGTTCAACCGCTTAATCAGACCGGGTTTAAAAAAAGTAGGGTATTACAACTACATTTTAAATGCTCTTTCAATTGAATTATATAGTGTGTATAATTCTTTTGAGTATACTCATTTGATGTGGAATGCTCTTACAAAGAAGCATACACTTGAGGATGCAGAGAGAAGCAAATATGTGTTGGAAAATTTTAACTTTGTTATGGTTGAGGGAGAAGACATATCACCCCAAATTTGATAAGTTTCTGGTCTTGATTGGTAAAACTTGGAAAAATAAAATATCATTTTTTGGATGCATTTGTTATCAATTCCTTAATTGAAAAACTACATTTCTCTTGGAATGATTTCAAATTAACAATGAAACATAAGAGGAAAGAGTAGGCATTCGAACAAGTGGTAGTTAGAATTAAAATTGAAGATATGAACAAGGTAAAGGATAAGGTTGAAGCAAGTAGTACCCAAAAATTGAAGGCAACCATTGTAGAGACCGGAAAAAAAAACCAATCTAAGAAAGGTCTTCAAATTAAGAAAGACAAGACCTTTAAAAAGAAGGGTAAATATTTCATTTGTGGAAAAAATGGTCATTTTAAAAATGAATGTCAGAACAAGAAGAAGATGTCAGATAAGACAAATATTAATTTACTTGAAGATGACATCTTCATTGCTATGATTACTGAAGTCAATATGGTTGAAAACCCTAAAGAATGAATAATAGATACAAGTGCCACTAGACACATTAGTGGAGATCAGAATGTATTTATTAAATATTTTTCAATCACATCTAGTGATAAGGTCTTTATGGAAGTCTCCCAAACTTCAGGTGTCATAAGCAAATGATAAGTCACATTGAAACTATCTTTGGGGAAGACTTAGTTTTGGATAATGTGCTTCATGTTCTGGATATTCGTCGAAACTTGGTGTTGGGACTACTCTTGAACAAGGCTAGAATGAAATTATCTTTTGAGTCTGATAAAGTTATTGTATTAAAGAATGATGTATTTGTTGGAAAAGGCTACTTGAATGATTGCCTATTTGTATTAAGTGTTTATGAAATAATGAATGAAAAAACTAGTTCTTCTGTTTATTTTGTGGGTTCTTTTGAATTATGGCATGGTAGATTAGATTATAGTAATCCTCCTTACATTTCTAAAATCTGTAAATTAGGTTTAATTAAAGAGAACATTAAACCATCCTTGAACAAATGTCCAATTTGTGTAGAGGCAAAGTTTACCAAAAAACCCCACAAGTTTGTTACAAGGCAAAGTGGTTTTCTTGACCTTATACATAGTGATCTATGTGACTTTAATTCTTATGAATCTAGAGGTGGTAAAAAATATGTTGTGACATTTATTGATGATTATTCAAGATACACTATGACTTATTTACTTAATTCTAATAATGAAGTAGGAAATGCTTTCATATCTTGCAAAATAGAAGTTGAAAATCAACAAGGAAAGAAAATTAAAAGACTTAGAACTGGTAGAGGTTCATAATGCTTTAGCATAAATTATTTTTGTGAAAAGCATGACGTCATACATGAAATTATACCTCTCTATCAATATGAATCAAACGGTATAGCCAAAAGGAAGAACCAAACATTAAAAGAAATGATTTATGTTATAGTTTTTATTACTTGATTGCAGGGTCAGTCCTACTTATTCTTGGAGTCCCTTCCCTTCTTTTAGGCATGTCTAAGGGGGGTTCTCTAGGATTGTCTCTAATTGTATTTTATCCTTTTTTTTTCCTTTTAATTAATCATACTTACCTATAAAAAAAATTAAAAGAAATGATGAATTCCTTGTTAATTAATTTGAGATTACCACTTGACTTGTGGGGGGGGGGGGGAGCGATTCTATCTGCTTGTTATATTTTAAATAGGATACCCCACAAGAAGCTCAGTATGTTATCATTTGAGTTATGGTTTGGTAGACCACCTGGTTTAAATCATTTAAAAGTATGGGGTTGCCTAGCAAAAGTGGCAATTATGGAACCAAAGAAAAGAAAGGTTGGTCCTAAGACTGTATTCATTGGATATGAAAAGCATAGTTCTGCATACCATTGTATGGTTCTTAAAACCATTGATGAAGTATATGAAGAGAACAATATAGTGGAATCCAGGGATGTAGAATTTTTTGAAAATGTATTTCCTTTTAAGATAAGCTTATTCAAAAATAAGGAACATAGTGATGATTTAAGCTTAGGAGAAAATGTGTCAAAATAATCTGATCCTACAGCTAGTGAAATGGAGCAAGTCAATTAAGGAGGAGGAAGAAACAAAAGAAGTCTACTTATTTCGATGATGATTGATTGGTCTATCTTGTAGACAATGATCCTCTTACATATAAAGATGCTATAACATCTCAAGATGTAGTATTTTCGAAGGAAGTTGTAAAAAGTGAAATAGATTCATATTGTCCAATCATACTTGGGAGTTAATTTCTTTCCCCTAGGGTCTAAAGTGTTAGACACTAAGTGGATATTTCGAAAGAAATTAAAATCTGATGGATCACTTGATAAGTTTAAGGCTAGACTTGTAGTCAAGGGCTTTAGACAAAAAAAAATATTGATTATTTTGACACTTTTGCTCCAGTAGCTAGAATCACTACTATAAGAGTTATGATTGTAGTGGCTTCCATCTATAATTTAGTGATTCATCAAATGGATGTGAAAATAGATTTCTGAAATGAAGAATTAGAAGATTAAATATATATTAAGCAACTAGAAGGTTATATAGTTCCTGGAAAAGAAAATAAAGTGTATAAACTTGTTAAGTCTTTGTATGGACTAAAACAAACACCAAAGTAATAGCATGCAAAACTTGATATGGTGCTACTATCAAGTGGATTTGTTGTAAATGATATCGAAAGATGTTTATACAGTGAATTCCATCTTGGTAAATGTGTTTTCATCTTACTTTATGTGGATGATATGTTAAGAATAGGTGCAAGTTTGAACATAGTAAATCAAATTAAAAGACTGCTAATGTCCATCTTTGATACAAAAGATATAGGTGAGGCTGATGTGATTCTTGGAATCAAGATCATCAGAAAAGGAAGAGAGATAATTTTATCTCAGGTATATTATGTAGAGAAAATGCTAAAAATGTATAGTTATTTTGACGCTCCTATAATTCAGACACCTTTAGAGATGGGATGCCATTTACAAAAGTATTTTGGTGAACCTGTAAATCAAAAGAAATATTCACAAATTATATGCTCTATACTATATTTGATGAATTGTAATAGGCTTGATATCGCATTAGCAGTTCGAAAACTAAGTCAACAAAATCACAATCCAAGCAAAGAGCATTGGCATGCCTTTGACAAAGTAACAAGATATTTAAAGGGTACAATAAATTATGGGCTTCACTACAGTGGAACTCCTACTATTTTATAAGGTTATTATGATGCTAATTGGATATCAGACACAAATGAGTCCTTAGCAATTAGTGGATATGTGTTCACACTAGGAGATAGAGCGATTTCATAAAAATCGGTGAAACAGTCCTATGGTATAGGATCCACTATTGAAGCCAAATTCATCGCTTTAGAAAAAGCTGAAACTGAAGTTGAATGGCTCAGAAGTTTAATGGAAAATATTCTATTGTGACCTAAACCAATGCCTTTCATATCACTTCATTGTGATAGTCAGACAGCAATAGCTAAAGCAAAGAGCAGGGTATACAATGGAAAAATGATACATATTCGTTTAAGACATAACCTTGTAAGGTAATATATAAATGAAGGAATTATAGCTATAGATTTTGTGAAATCAGAAAGCAACTTAGTAGATATGTTCACAAAGCCAATGCCTACAAAGGTTATTCGTAATTCATCTAAAGGAATGAGCTTAAAGCCTGTGTCATAGGTCATGTGATGGACACCCAACCTATGTGAAGAGGTAAATTCATGAATTATGTTCAAAGTGTACAAAAGAAGTCACTGGATGACCTGTCTAGTACTACTAATTAAGTGTTCATTCTATTTAGATGGGAAAGTAGTATCACCACAAAGAAAAAAAGATGAGTTATAAATTCTTAATCAATTGGAATCTCATAAAATTTAAGGGTGTGTTAACTATGGTGCACACTATGTGTTGACCTAAGTGGGTGTAGGAGGTGTGGACGCCTACCAGTGAGAATTTTAAAGACAAATTCTCTAACCATCTATGAGACAAAGATAAGGGATAAGGCCTTGAACAAATATCTAACTTTTGTCATAAAGAAGGAAATATCGAATGTCGACTGGTAGGATATAGATGGTGAGCTAGCCAACTACAACAAAGAGGAAATGTTCAAGAAGTCTGACTTCACTCGTACTCTATAGCATAATTTATTAGACCTAGTGTAAGTTCAAATCCTACAATGTTTAATATACTAAATGTTATATCTGTTTTATCGATATTTTTTGAAACTTGTGGGGGAATTATTGGATTTTTATATTATATATATAAAGTTGCTTTGGTTAACTTGTAAAGTTTCAAAAGGTGTAAAGCCCTTTTCTCCCCTTTTTTTCTTTTTGAAATAAGTTTGTACATAAGTAAGGACAACTTGCAAAAGAGCTAAAGTAACTCTTTAAAGTTTAGTCCCACATTGGTTTTGGATGAAAGGTGTGAGGGATATATAAGTAGGATTGTGTTCTTACAAGTGCAAGCCCTTTGGAGAGGAACTCTCCCATCTCATGTGTGTGAGGTCTCTTGGGGTGCTTTTCAAGAGCGGGCGCCGAGCCAAGCTGGGTCAGGCCATGGTAGAGGCCGGGGTATAGATACAGGTGTGGGTGTCAAGAGATGTATCTTTTTACACAATATTCAAATTTGAATTTTTGAATTTCAAATTCAAGTTCCAATGTATATATATAAAAGGACCCATATGTATAGTTACACATGTATACACGAAAAGACCCCATATGTACTTGTACAATAGTTCATACATACTCATTGACATAAGACATGTATCTATATACATACAAACATGTACTTGTATGTATACAAACACCCCTGTACTTGTATATACACCTCCTCTTCTATAAAATGAAAGCCCAAAATGAGATTGCTCTCTGTTATGTTTTGGAAACCTTACTGTGGGTAAAAGTGTTCTCTGCCAATACTGTTTACTTAGTGTTCTACAGACAAACAATCTATGTTTTGGCTAAAATACTCTGTTGTCTGTTCAAATACCTTAAGGCTCTATTTGTTTTAAATGTAAAATTTTACAAGTAAATATTTACATGTAAAATTATACCAGGTAAAATCTTACACGTAAAATTTTACATTTTAACAAATTTTCTGATGTTTGTTTACATAATTCATTTGCAAAGAAAACATAAACGTCAAAGGATGTGGTTTCAGTGGAGCATTTGGTCGAACACTTGAGGAGCGCCTCCAAGCAGCCGCACTTGGTTATTCTCTGATCAATGGCATCTGAAATGCTGAACCTAGACATTTGATGAAGCACCTACTTGTGTTGTACACTGGAGTATCCTCGCATCAATTTCCAAAGGATTGAGGGAATGAGGAATGAGAGAGATGGGGTGTAACCCCTGTTTTTATGCGAGGTAGGAGGCGAAGAGATCATTATGCATGGGTTCTTCCATGCCAATTGTTGCAGAAGCAGAGACTTTTACAACAGCTTCTCAGGACGCTTCCTACAAAGTGAATGAATCGGCTATCCCCAAACCAGATTGTGAATAGAATGGCAAGTCGATCTATACTGACGCTAGAAAGAGGTACCAACAAGAAGAATACATCTCCCATTTCAGATGCAGAGGTTGTGAGATGGAACATGTCCATCAGCAAGCACATGCGCAACAGCCGCTGCGACTTGGCTCTCCATATCTTCCAGACCATGGACCGCCGAACGTCCGTCTCTTGGAATGCCATGATTTCTGGCTACCTCATCAACGGCAGATTCAACCTTTCCCGTCAATTTTTTGATAGAACGCCCAATAAAGACCTCGTTTCTTGGAATGTATTAATGGTTAAGTTCGGAGCGAACCTCGACAGCCATTGTTGCTACTTCTCTGAACTTCCGACGGGCGGAAAAAAATCGTCTGCAATTCCGATCTCGTACAATTCCGTGCAATACCACCTTTAGGCGGTGACACGTGTATTGATACCAATATAATGGTCCAGATCTGATTTAAATGCTTCTTCACTGATTTAATGTTTTATTAATTGTATCAGATCTGGACCATTGTATTGGTATCAATACACGTGTCACCGCCTGAAGGTGGTATTGCACGGAATTGTACGAGATCGGAATTGCAGACGATTTCAACCCTCGACGGGCACTACCCATTTTGATGAATTCTTCTTCTTCTTCTTCTTCTTCTTCTTCTTCTTCTCCATCTCCTTCTCCTCCACTGTTCTCAAAACTTTTGAGCAGATTCTACCTTAGTATCATCCTCTTTAAGGTGAAGCGGTGAAGAACCCATTGGAACACCAAAGTAGTCAGCGCATAAGGCTTTGTATGGCCTGAGGGTTGAAATCGTCTGCAATTCTGATCTCGTACAATTTCGTGAAATACCATCTTCAGGGGGTGACACGTGTATTGATACCAATACAATGGTCCAGATCTGGTACAACTAATAAAACCTTAAATCAGTGAAGAGACATTTAAATCAGATCTGGACCATTGCATTGGTATCAATACACGTGTCACCCCCTGAAGGTGGTATTTCACGGAATTGTACGAGATCGGAATTGCAGACGATTTTTTTCCATGACCTGAAGATCCACATCATTGATCAGTTTGGGAGATTGCAGAGGCAAGACCAAGAACTCTATTAAAATAGAGAGGAGGTCACAGAGCTTCGCAGAGGAGATTCAAAGGCTTCCATCAGCGATCGGTTTAAAAGTTGCAGTGGAGAGAGGGTTGAAATCGTCTGCAATTCCGATCTTGTACAATTCTGTGAAATACCACCCTCAGGAGGTGACACGTGTATTGATACCAATGCAATGGTCCAGATCTGGTACAACTAATAAAACCTTAAATCAATGAAGAGTCATTTAAATCAGATCTGGACCATTGCATTAGTATCAATACACGTGTCACCCCCTAAAGGTGGTATTTCACTGAATTATACGAGATCAGAATTGCAGACGATTTTTTTCCATGGAGAGAACAAGGAAAGAACTATATAAATGGGAGGGGAGCTCACAGCTTCGTACCAAAGGTTGCAGGCTTTGGAGATCGTGATTTTTAGGTTTCGTGTTTTGAGCCTTTTATGGGGGACATTTCCTTGGGGTAAAATTTTCAAGTCTCTTTCCTTGGGAAAGATGGGTTTCTGTAGAATTTTACATTGTGAAAATTTTTCAAATAAAAAAAACAAACAATGGAAAATCTAATTTTACTATAAAATTTTACATGAAAAATTTTCCACAACAAAACAAAAGGAGCCTAAGGAAAGTATACCACTAAGGCTCAACTCTACATATGTTGGAGGTCATCTGTTTATTTTCCTGCGTCTTTGTTTTAGCCTGTAAGTGATACTCTCCTTATTCAATAATATTTTAATAAGTGTTAGTCAAAGTCTTATACCTATTGTCGATATTCTGTTTCTTACATTCTTGCCACTGCTATTAGTAGTATTGCCAGTTGGTTTATGTATGTGCTTCGAATGGTTATAGGAAAAAAAAATGAGTGTACAAGGAGAAGAGACTACAACTTTAATTGACAAGAATGGTGGAGGTTGCAGTTTCCTGGTTCTTTAGCTTCAAAGCTTCAACCTGATGCCACAATGAAAAGGAAGACACCTTTGGAATTGAGAGTAAAAATTTTAACCCATCCTGTCTCTTTTCTCTGGAAGCAAAGGGACTTTCTATTATCTTTCAGTTGGAGATTGGGAAGATGAAGATGGGAGTTCGTTCTTGAGTTGCTTAATCGAAGTTCCTCTCATTTAGCTCAGAGATTGGGTGAAGAAAACATAACCATAACAACAAAGAGCGCTCATACTAGGGTCTTCAATGTAGAGTGTTTTAGGGGAGGCTGCAGTAGTAGATCGAGTGAAGAAGATGGATGAGTCATTTACTCCACAAACATAAGGGGTGGGTATTTTTGAAATCTCACTAAAAAATAAGGGTAATATGGGTATTAGAATGTTAGTGTTAGTTTGATATCATCACTTAACAGTGGTAACTCACAATAATGGGATGGTAGTAAGAATCTAGGAACCTCAGGGGAGGGTTTTGATAGGTTTCAAAGTTTAGAGGAGGTGAGTGCTATTTAAGGTAAAGTACTGGGGAGAAGAGTACAATTTTCATAAAAAAAATAATAAATAAATAAATTTCATTGGATAAATCTTATGAGTAACTTGAGATTCAGGGTATCTAAGTGAACTCCACAGTTTTTCATGATGGGCGTGGCTCTTTCACGTGTCCACCATCCCCTTTTACAGAAGATTGGTTTGATTTGAGTTTCAGCTCTCAGAAAAAGAGGATGGTGATGTCTGGTTCTAGGTGCCATTAGCTCCCTTCTTCTAAGCAATTACTAGATAGATTAGGAAGGCAAGCGAGCTATGTCTTCTCTTGGTCCTGGAGACAGTTGTTCATTGCCACCTCATCATGAAATATTTCATCCAAATTTTATAATTAATATATTTAATTAATTATTTTTTAATTATTTTCCTTAATTTAATTTATTAGCATTTATTGTCAGAGTTGCTTGCGTTATAAGTTTATCAAGATTGGATATGCCTAAATTTTGTAGACACGTAGATCCCAAAAATCCTTGCTTTACATGTAAAATTGCAACATAAATAGAATTTGTTAAATGAAAAAATAAAGGTTGAAAATTTTTGAAATATATATTTGTGTCCAACATGGTTACAAGTGACTTTTCCAACTTCTTTTTTTCTTTATTTTTATACTTTTTGTCACGTTTCTCACTCTCTTTTAGCAGGTACTATCTATGTAATTTCATTCTTCTTTTTCCCTTTCCTGCCCTGTCCATTGACCATTCCACCTTGAGATTGGCCACCTCCACTCTCTCTCTCTCTCCTCTGACCATTTCAGGCCATGGTTTCAAGTATCGGTATTGTATTGGCCATATCGACCATAGCATATTAGTATCATCTAAGATCAATTCCCAATTCTTGACTGATCCAAATCAGTTATCCATATTGTTTCAAGGGTAAAATAGTAAAAAATTGTACTTTTTAGGCAAAACCGATCGATACTCATTTATGTTGATCAGTATCAGTAGATACCAATACTATCCCCTAAATCCATGTTTCACACCATTTTCCGATGAGCCAAACTAGCATCAATAAGAAGCATGGCCAGGGATGCCAAATAGCGCTCTCACAACTTTTTTATTGAATTTATCTTTCAAGGGAAAAAGATTTGTGCCTTCTATGCCCAGACATAGGCGGTGTCAAAAGACCACCCCAACCCTGTTTGATTGATGCCTTCGTTTGCTTTTCCATTGGTCTACACTCTGACACAGTAGCCAAGTGACCGGTTAGCATTTTAATGCCCATCTTTTAATTTTTTTTAAGAGGAAATTTCACTTCCCTCCCCTGAATGTTTCATTTATTATACTCCTATCCCCTGTGAAGTTTAAATTATAATCGTACCCCTCTATTGTTGTAGATTCTATCAATCATGCCCTGACCGTGAGTGACCCATCGTTAAGTGATGGCTCATGATATATAATTGAACTTTAAACCCCAAAATACCCCTAGTCGTTTATAGTCACTCGGCTTCCCTCCCTTGATATCAAATGCTTACATACAATAAACTTAAAAAATTCACATCCATCACCCCTCACTTTTGCCCCAATTACATCACTCCCCCTCTTGTTTCGTTTTTTACATTTAAAACTTAAAAACTAACACTGTCATACTGGTTTGACCCCCTCTCGTTTCGTTTTTCACATTTAAACCCAAAAAACTAACACCGTTTCACTGTTTTGAGGTTCTTCCTGTTAACTTGAACGCATTTTTCTAAATCCCCAAAATATCCTTCCTTATTTCTACAACCTATGAAAAAAGAAAACACTTTTCTTCTTTTCTTCTTAGAGTTTCCAACTTGGTTTGCGATTCCTCACCGTCTCTTCCTTCCGGCGAACTTCAATTTGTTCTGGCGAGCTACGATTTTGCCCATAAGGATGTTCTGGCGAAACAGGGGGCTGCGAGGCTGTGATTCTTCCCATAAGGTTGTTCCGGAGAAACAAGGGGGCTACGAGGCTACGATTCTGCTCAGGTCCTTAGTCCCTACACATCTCTTCAAAAAGAAAGAAGAAAATAAATGTTCAGGTTTTGTCAATTAAACAGAGGAAATGTAAAATGCCTTATGTTGTAGATCAAATGAAATAATCTATAAGCTCCCTCACACCTGCAGAAAGAGGCATATATTTTATAATTGACTACCAAAATTGCAGCATTCTCATGAGTTCAGACTCCAATAGAGTTTTTGTTTTCAAATTTCAATAATTTTACATTAAATGTACATGGATAGATCAAGAGAATTTCAATAAATTTTCATTAAATGTCTGGCTGCAACAGAGATTGGATTTGGTTGGTTCCATTTCTGTTAATTATATGCATTGATTCTCAGACTAACACTGAGATATGCAGATTTGTACATGTTTTAGTTGTACAGTTGTATATGCAATGTTTCTCAGACTAAGAACAAGGGGAACTCAAGCATGGATAAGAATCACATCAAACAGCTACGAATTCCCACAGTTCAGGAAATGGGGACAAAAATTGAACGAAATACTTCATATCTTCGCTTCGCCGGAGAGACTCTGGTTTCTCCGAAGGCTATCAACTTCCCGGAATGTATTCCTCAGTTTGCTGGAAGGAAGTGCACCTCTCCTTCGTTGGAGAAGGTAACGTTCAGCTAAGGTTGGGATTTGGGGATTTTTGTTAAGGTTCAAAAGGTGTTAAAAGGGTAAAACAGGTAGGAAGGGTAGTTTGATCTTTTTACATCCAAAACTAACTCACTGGTGTTAGTTTTTGGGTTTAAATTTAAAAACCAAATGAGAGGGGGGTGATGTAATTGGGGCATAGGCGAGCGATGGTGGATGTAAATTTCTCAATAAACTTTAAAATGAAGTTGTTCGTTTTCCTTTCGACGAAGAGGTTCGCAAAATCTGAATCTTCAATGGAAGCCAAGGAGCTCAGGTACAAGGAAACTTGTCTATAAAGCTGGTTCTCTAGGAAACTTTGGTTGTATTCGGGAACTTTGTAGAACTAATACACATGAAACCGATCGTCAATCGATCTCCACCATTTTTTCAGAAGAAAACAGAGAGTCGTACCACTTAAGAACAGTCAGGATCACAAAAAAACCGGCTACCACAAGAAGAACAGGAACCATGTTGCTCGGGAGCATGATTCCGACTATCAGAATCTGAATTGGTATTGCAGAGTTGGGAAAGAAGAAGATTAATTTACTGGATAGTACGTAGTATCCATGGGATGAACCCAGGAGTTGGTTTGTCTCCACCAGAGTTCCGAAACTTCAGATACTACTTCGTTCACAAAAATCCATGAAATTGGAGTGATAAACAGAAGAAATTCACGGAACTATCAAACCTTTTTAATGGCATTTTTGAGACGGGTCTCGCAGGTGCGTTCAATCCATGGGTCAATGGCGGAGAGCGACAAGAGTAGTAATTGTTGTCTAAAAATCTAAAACTCAAACTCTCTCTCTCTCTCTCTCGTGTTTCAAACTTTCAAATTTGAAGTGGAAAAGGAAGATTCTGTTGAGCTGCGAAGCTGCGACTTCTTCTACTAGTCTTTAATTGCCCTCTCTCTCTCTCTCTCTCTCTCTCTCTCTCTCTCTCTCTCTCTCTCTCTCTCTGGAGTTTGCGATATCACCTCTTGTCAACAAACTATTTTAATATTGCATGTAATTCAGTATCTGCGGAAGCGATTAGGATCATCCTACCGATAAGGTCGGCCATTCTACAAATAATAAATAAAGGGGGTTTAGATCATTACCTGAAACTCCACATGTGCAGAGGCTCCACGCGATCTTAGCCCTTTCACAATGAATCCCTTCCACACTTACAACTTTGTGTTCCCTTGGATCCAAGCTCCTTCACAATTGTCAGGATTTTCATAAAACCATGATTTTCCATACTCCATCACTCAAAGTGAAAAAGAGAAATGAAAGGCGTTTTCTATAGGAGGGTGAGAACTGTGAGAACTTTCTCTCTAGTCTCTCATCTATTGTTTTGGTTAGCCAATCTTATGTATTATTGGCCAATCAGAATCCCCTATTAGTTAGTGTTTAAGAAACATCCAACTAAGTAATGGGTTTCGTATTCAGAGCCAACAACTAAACCAAAATCAATCTTATCATAATAGATAAGATCAAGTTTATTAGGAAAATAAATAGTACAAAATTCTTTTCCTAACAATAGGAAAATAAATATCATAAAATTCTTTTTTCTAACAATCTCCTCCATCCTAATATATCTCATCTCTTATGAGGATCCGAAATCTTAGATCACAAAAATAATTCATGACCATTAAAATGTTGTACATATGAGTTGAACTTATAGGAAATGGGTAGGATCTCATTGGGATTCCACCTAGCATACTATCACATCCCACCTCCAGTAGATCCAACTTACCATATAAGAATACCGGTGATGTGAGTAAGATGTTTACCCGTTTTAGAAACCTACCAGGATCTCTGATAGTAGTACCTTAACGATTCATAATCTCATAACACAATCCAACTAATAGCAGCAGAATCAGTGTATAGTAGTGAAATCATAAATAAAATGGGGACATCTAGTGATAATGTGCATATTCATAACCAAATTTATATGTTTACAATTACTCACGACTTATACATACATAGGCCCAAAAGAATACCAATAGTATCATTCGATATCAGAATCACCAAAAATACACTGTGCACCTCAGGGTGCGACGTAAGCACAGTGGTCACAAGCACAGTCTTGATCACACTCTTCCACTTCTAGCATCCACCAGTCGCTCACACCTACTCCAGCCCGGAGAGTAATGGGTCACACACCATAGGTACAATGGTACTTACATCATCATCTAAAAGGGGTCATACACATGGGGTGAGCTTTTCAACTCACTCAGTGAGGGGTGGGGTTCATGCACAACCAAGCAAAGGCAGTCACATAAATAATTCATGATGCATGATTATAGGAATTAAACACATAGTCCATGATGCTTGTGATGCAATTCATTTATTTTATTATCCTCTTAACAATAAAACTAAGTCTGGTAAATGCTTCTACGACACATTAGTCTATATCCCTGGTCTCGAAATCGCCATTGATTATACCATGATACAAATCCTAGCCGTGATTAGAGCCTGCCGGTCTTGGTGTGCATCCATCGGCCACCCAACAAACCTCTAATAACCCCCTCCTGGCAGTCATAACACCAGTATATCATCGGCCACGTCGGACAAGTTTTTACCTTCAATAACAATCACATCGTACCGTGGGTGTGGCATTCTGGGAAGGTTCATCAAACATACCATCATTGGGCTATCCAACACCTTACTCCCTGTTGGCAAGGGGGAACGTAGCATAGATAATGATAACCATAATATCCTACATGTCTTCATAATGATATAGTTAGTATGGATGATGCGACACTGGTATCACCATTGGCCACGAAATGGGTCAATTTCCAAGTATAGTCCCGGGGTACACGATTTCAGAAGCACATCGACCACAAGGTGTGACCCACGACTATATACCTATCTAGTATGCAATGCAGTTGAGTATGGACTATGTAACACCGGGATTCCCATCGGCCATGAAGTGTATCCATTTCCAAATGCAGTCCCAGAGTACACGATACTGATAACACATAGGCCACAAAGTTTAATCTGCGATTACAATTAATTCTAATGCACATAATCAATGCATGAATACAACAAACATACGATAATCATGGTACCGGTACCACCTCGGCCACACTAGATTTCATCTCATGCATATAACAATCACACGACGATCACTGTAACGGTACCACCTCGGCCACACTAGATTCCACCAAACATATCAATATACACCTCATATTATTTCTATCAAAATAATACATGTGATAGAACATCATCATCATTTAAGCAATTTAAATAATCATGAAAAAATCAATATATGTGAGCAGTTCTAAAATGATTAAACATTCCAAAAATAAAAGTCAACAATCTTCTCTGGATACTCCATGTAGGTAGGGTCCTCATCCAACTCACAGGGTATGTAAGTCAAGACATGAGTGGGGTCAAGAATATACTTCCTCAGCATGGATACATGGAAGACATCATATGTACCCTCCAACTCAGGTGGTAAAGCGATCTTGTAAGCCACCAGCCCGATCCTCTCTAGTACATCATAAGGTCCTATAAATCTAGGACTTAGCTTTCTCTTCTTGCCGAACCGCATTACCCTTTTAACTGGGGAGCTCCGCAAGAATACCTTGTCTCCAAACCCAAATTCTAAATGCTTTCGCCTGACATCTGCATAGCTCTTCAGTCTGAACTGAGCTATTTTAATTCTCTCTCTGATCACATTCACCTTCTTACTAGTAGCTTGTATCAAATCTAGAACTAGAATGTGTCGCTCACTAACTCCGTCCCAATACAAGGAAGTCCAACATTTCCTACCATACTATGCCTCGAATGGAGACATACTGATGGTGGACTAGTAACTGTTATTGTAGAAGAACTCAATAAGCGAAAGGTGGTCATCCCAACTATAACTCATATCCAAGGCACATGCTTGAAGTAAGTCCTCCAATGTCTGGATGGTCCTCTCCGACTGACCATTGGTCTGTGGGTGAAATGCTGTGCTGAAACTCAGTTGTGCTCCCATAGCTTTCTGCACACAGGTCTAGAATTTAGAGGTAAATCTGGGGTCTCGATCAGAGATGATGTTGACTGGTACACCATGTAGCCGAATGATGTTGTCAATATATAACTTGGCCAACTTGTCCATAGAAAATGTGACCTTGATTGGGATGAAGTGAGATAACTTAATCAAGCGGTTCACAACTACCCAAATGACATCCATACCCTTATGAGTGTGGGGTAGGCATATGACAAAGTCCATGGTGATATTAGCCCATTTCCACTCCGGACTAGGTAGTGACTGTAATAAACCATGGGGCCTTGTCTCTTAGCCTTAACTTGCTGGCATGTGAGACATCTAAACACATGTGTGGCTACATTATTCTTCATTCCCTTCCACCAGTAGGAGCCTTTGAGGTCCTTATACATTTTGGTGCTACCGGAATGAATGGAGTATGGAGAGTTGTATACCTCTCTCAAGATTGTATCTTTCAAATGACCATCACTAAGCACGCATAACCTCCCCTTGAATTTGAGAATCCCTCCTTCAGTCACAGAGAAATCCATGTCTTTTTGGGTTCCTTCTTTGAAATCTGTTATCAGTTTCTACAACTCTGCATCAGTACCCTGAGCTACAGTGATTCTATCCACTGGACTAAGTTGTATCATCAATTTCAGTAGTGACAAGGTGACACCTTCCACTTTTATTTCCAAATCTAGTTTCCTGGCCTCCTATGTGAGATGCTCATTGGTGGTTAGTAAGTGCATTAGCTACCACATTGGTCTTTCCTAGGTGATAGTGGATAGTATAGTCATAGTCCTTTGATGAGCACATTTATGTGTGAAATCTAGGGTATAAAAGCATGTATTTTACATATTTAGAATGAAGCTATCTTGGGTTTTACTCTCTTTTTGTAGGTCTTGTATTTTAAAGGCCTTAAGGAATACTGAGCGCTATATCTCCAATTTTACATGTAAAGAGGGATAGTTTCTTTTCATGGCTGCGAAGGAGATGAAATTTTGAGCAAAATGATGTGTTGCCATTAAAAGTACGCATTCATTTTGGCACTTGTAAACTTAATTATTTTTTTTTGCCAAAAAAGAATAATGGACCAGAACTGAACCTAGATGTAGATCAGCCTTTCTGCAGTTGTCCCAGGGGTACAAAAGAATATTTCAAATGCCAATAAGGATCTATAGACCCCCCTTGAGTAACTGAAGATTCTTTTTTTTGGTAATAACAACTACTTAGCGTAGTTGGTGAATTGTGGTGTGCAAAAATCCCATGTTAACTAGGAGGTCTCAAGTTCGAACCTTTTAGGCTATTTTTTGCTCCTTTATTTTCCAACCACTTAAAGACCAAGGGCATGAAGGAGATTTTTCATTATATTAGAAGATTGGTCAAAGCAAAGCAAGAGAAATTCGGCCAAGTGGGGATTTCTTGCGTAAGAAGAGAGAGAAAAAGGAAAGAAAAAAAGAGAAATAAATCCTGTCAAAACGTGTCTCTCTCCTCCACATCATCAGCAAAGATGTCAAAATCTTCAAGCAAACAAAGGAAATCATCCAAGGGTTGTGTGCAAGTTTGAAAAAGAGAGAAAAAGAGAGGAAAAATAGGAAATAAGAGAGAAAATATAAAAAACAAAAGAAAGAAAATAAAGAGAAAATCGTTGGGTCTCCCATCTTGAACGATTTGCCTCTTCTCTCCCCTCCACATCAGCACCTTAATCTCAAGAAAAATCCTACCTTCTAGAAACTTAATTTGTTGGATTTTTCTCCTCTTCCCTATAAATAAGAATCATGTAAGAAAGGGAGGCACTTCTCTTCTTAGTTTTTTTTTTTTTAGTTGCTCTCTCTCTCTCCCTTTAGTTCTAGTTTTAGCTTTTGCTATTAAATACTTTTGTAATCCTCTTTTATTTAATGAATGCAAGCACTTTTGTCTTTGATTTAGTCTTTTAATTTTATGTCTTATGTAATTGAAGTTGTTATTTTCAAGTTCTAGTTCTAGGTTTAGTTCTAGGTGACAAGAACAAGCTGTGGAGCATCTCCTTTCAAGTTCAAGCTTCTCTTTCAGATTTGTTTTCTCTAGCACTAACAATTTCAGATTTGGTTTATTCCAGATCTGATTTTTAGTACTGGTAGTATTTCAAATCTCAATCAATTTTTCAAGTTCAAGTACTGAAGTTCAAGTAAGTAGGCTTTTATATAAGTCTCCTCACCCCCTCTCATTCCCTCTTCTTACTACCCATTCATTCTTAATTTAAGATTTAACTTTCAGTTTTTACTTTGATGTTTTTCCTTTCCCCCAAGGTCCTTAGCTAGATGCAAGTATTGGCTTTACCCCTCTCTAGCTATAGAACCATCATTTTACTTTTATTATTTATATTGCATCCCTTCCCCCAAGCCAATAGAAAAGCCCTTGTAAGAGTACTCTCTGGTTAAGTAGGAAAGCTCATATTATTCATGGTGCACTCCTCGGGCTAAGTAGAGATACCTACATGTGTGCCTTTCTCTAGCTTTATTCCCTTTTTTTTATTTTATTTATTTACTTTTCAGCACTTTTTATTTCAGTTATTTGCTTTTTAATTGTGTGATTTGAGTATTTAAATTCCTAGATGACGAATGGTTAAGATTAGATGTGAATGGTTAGGTTGTTTAATTTTTAATTTTAACTTTAAATTCCAATTTTCAATTTCTCTAGATGTGTTGGTTAAAACACTTTTAGATGCATTTGTGTTAGGACAGTAGTTAGAAGTAGATCACTATAATTAATCGTTACACTTTCACATTACTAAAAGAAGCCAAAAATAAAGTGGTTGTTCTCCTTATGTTTGACCCGTTAGCTACACTGATTTGTACGCTTGCGGTTACTTTTAAATCTCAAACAAGTTTTTGGCACTGTTGCTGGGGAGACAGTTTCATGTTAATTTTCGCTTTCTTTTGGTAAATCGAAGTGCTTTTCTTGCTTTGTTTTGTTTTTTGTTTTTATTTTATTGAATTCCTGAGAAGAATAACTTGTAATAATAGTTGTATCGGTAGAGGTCGCCAAGCCTCATAGTATGGTAAAGACAGGTTCCACCCTATAGCAGTACCTTAGGAATTAAGCAACCCCGGATCCCTACTGGTAAGCTCCCAAAAATCCAAAAAATATCAAAATTAAAAAAAAAAAAAAATTCATTCTTTTGTGCTTGTCTTACTCTAGTTGTAGGTAGTTTTCAATTGCATGAGTGTTTGGTGGGTACATAATACTAAAAATTAGAAAGAAAGAAGAGATCCAACAAGTAGTGACCCTATACCTATACTCTCATCACTATCTTTCAATATGGGAGACTAACAGTAAAACCCTCCACCTTAATCTTTGAAAGATAGGTTCTACCCTACTAAAGCAGCCTAACCTTCTTGCATAGTTGTACCATAAGCTCAGGAAAATAATTTTGAGCTCAAATCTCAATACATCACTATGTTGCCCCACTTCCATGGGCTGCCCTGTGAGGATGCATACCTATTCCTTAGGAAATTTGAAGAGGTATTTATTCTAATTAAAGTCCAAAAGCTTTCTGATGATGCTGTTAAGCTTAGGTTCATTATTTTTGCATTAAAAGACCATGCTAAGAAGTGGTTGTATGGGTTACCCACAAATTCCATAACCACATGGGAGAAATTCATATTTGTCTTCCTCAAGAAGTTTTTCCCAACTCACAAGACCAATAAGCTTAGAAGTATTATCCTTCAGCTTAGGAAAAATCCTAGTGAGTCCTTTTCCAAATTTATGGAGAGATTCAAGGATATACTCCAAGAATGCCCTCACCATGGCCTAGAATTATGGCATTTATGACAAATAATTTATGAGGGTATTGATTATCCAACTAAACAAATGATAGAGTCTATGTGCCCTGGGGGTTTCACAACCTTTATAGATGAAGGAAAGGCATGGAAATTCTTACTTGACTTAGCTAACAAAATCCGTAAGTGAGAATCAACCCAAGAGAGTGAAAGAATCATAGGAGGGAAAGAATATTTTGTGGATGGGATAGTAGCTAAGGAAGCCCACTTGGATAGCCTAATCATAAGAATTGATGCTATTGTTCCTAAAGAGCCATCATCAGTAAATTTGTTTAAGATGTGTGTTTGGTGCCAGTCCCCTGGACATGTTATAGAAGAATGCCCTAACACCTCTTAGGGAATTTCTAATGATAGTGTTAATGCCTTATATTAAAATAATATATCTAGTAACACTTATAATCTAGGATGGAGAAATCACCCAAATTTCTCCTAGAACCAGAACAATCAAGCAGGGCCTTTCAATTTCTATAGTTAAGGTCAACCTAAACCCAAAGGCTTCCTTTTGCACAACAACCTTTTGCCCCAAATACTTTTTATAGACCAAATGTTGGACCTCAAGCTAGTTTCTCTAGGCCCTTTCTCCTATCATCTTATTAACAACCCCCTAGGTTTACCAACACTAGAGAGGCAAATAGAGTAAGTGATTTGAAAAAAGAATATGGCCTTGCTCATGACAAGCCATCAAAATCTTATAAGAGAACTCTCCCAAGTTGTCTTAATTTTATGTGAGAGGGAGAAAGGAACATTGCCTAGTCAACCAAAGCCTAACCCTAGGCATTAACCTGTTAGTTCACAAGCACTAACCAATGCATCATTGAATGTAGTACAAGGTCAGACCCAACAGGGGTCCTCTAACTAATGTCATGCTGTTTATGCCCTTAGGAGTGGTCGAGTGTACCAACAGAGTGTTCCTAAATCTTCCTCATCTATTAATCCTTTTAACTCTCCTTTTATTGAGGACACAAGTGTGCCTCTTATTCCAGGTTCGTTTGATGAACTTAAATATTCTTCTGAAACTAAAGATGATTTGGTTGGGGAAACCAAAAATGATTCTTCTAAAAAAGAAAAAATACCTAACAGTCCTTATGTTCCTCCTATCCCCTTTTCAATCTCTTAGTAAACAAAAAGAATATTGCTTCCATGGGTAAAATTTTAGAAGTCTTCAAAAAGGTAGAAGTGAACATCCCTCTTTTGGATGCCATATCCTAGATCCCTGCCTATGTAAAGGTCTTAAAAGATTTATGTACTCACAAATGTATCATTAGTGTGCCCAAAAAAGTATTCTTGGCAGATAACATTAGTTTCATAATTACTTAGCCTATAGCCGCCAAATATAAGGATCCATGGAGCCCTACCATAGCTTGTGTCATAGGCAACACCTATATTGAGCATATCTTACTTGACCTTGGCGCAAGTGTGAATCATTTACCTTACCATGTGTACAAACAATTAGGATTAGGAGAATTGAAAGCCACTGGAACTACTCTTCAGTTGAAAGATAATCTTAAGAAACTATTCCAGCAATTGATTAATGCATTATTAGTAGCCAAGAATGGTCTTCCTAGAATTATTGAGATCTCATCCTTGGTTGAGAATAGTCATTCTGGCAATTGATTAATTCATTACTAGTAGCCAGGAATGGTCTCCCTAAAATTATTGAGATCTCATCCTTGGTTGAGAAGGGTTTGATATCTATCACAATGAAATTCTATTCCTTTAGGAATCTTAACAAACCTATAAAAAATTGCCTTAGAAGATCAACATAATACCACTTTTATATGCCCGTGTGGAACATTTGCTTACAGATGTATGCCCTTTGGACTTTGTAATACCCCTGCTATGTTCTAATAATGCATCATGAGCATTTTTTCTAACATGGTTGAAATATTCTCAAAAGTATTTATGGATGACTTTTTGATTCATGGGAATTCCTATTTTGAATATCTTTACCATCTTTCCCTAGTTTTGAAAAGGTTCATATCTAAGAATTTGGTTTTAAATTGGGAGAAATGCCATTTTATGATTAAATCTGGTATTGTTTTAGGCCATGTAATATCCAAGGAGGGAATTAAGGTAGATAGAGCCAAAGTGGATTTAATTATTAATTTCCCACCTCCCCAATCTGTTAAGGATGTTCGGTCTTTTCTTGGTCATGTTGGCTTCTACAGAAGGTTTCTTAAGAACGTTAGTCAGTTAGCCTGGCCTCTCACCTTACTTGCTAAAGATCAAACTTTTGAGTTTTCTACAGAATGCCTAGAACCCTTTGAGCAGCTTAAGAAGGAGTTAACTAATGCACCCATTGTTCAACCACCTATTTGGATTGAACCTTTTGAACTGATGTGTGATGCTTCTGATTTTTCCATAGGAGCGATTTTGGGACGAAGGATTAATAAGATGCCCACTATCATTTTCTATGCTAGTAGGATCCTAAATGATGCACAACTCAACTACACTACCACTAAAAAACAAATTTTAACTGTTGCGTCTGCATTAGAAAAGTTTCAGTCTTAGTTAGTTGGGTCATATGTGATGGTGTATACTGATCATTCTGCTCTTAGATATCTTGTTTAGAAAAAGGATGCCAAAGCCCGTCTCATTAGGTGGGTTTTACTTTTGCAAGAGTTTGATTTGGAAATTAGGGATAAGAAAAAAAGTAAAAACCTAGTTGCAGACCATTTATCCCAGCTTTCCAATTCCTTGACTATCGATTCTCCAGTCAATGAGAATTTTCCTGATGAACTATTACTTACAGTGTCCAGTAAACCATGGTTTGTTGATATTGTCAACTTCTTAGTCTCGGGTGTGACTCCAGATCACTGGTCCACCCAAGATAAGTATAGATTTCATTCCTAAGTTAAGTACTTTTTCTGGGATGATCCTTATTTGTTTAAGATATGCCTAGATTAGATTATCTGACAATGTGTTCCTGATCATGAGCAGCATTCCATTCTCTCTTTTTGTTATGATCAGGCATGTAGAGGCCATTTTAGTGCGAAGAAGACTGCGGCCAAAGTTTTATAGTGTGGATTCTATTGGACTAGTCTCTTCAAGGATGTTTTTGTGTATTGCAAGTCTTGTAAAGCCTGCCAATCTTTAGTATGTGTGACCAAGAGAAATATAATGCCCCTCAAACCAATTCTAGTTGTTGAGATGTTTTATGTTTGGGGTATTGATTTCATTGGATCATTCCCTAATTCTTTGGAAATTTATACATCTTATTGGTTGTACATAGATTATGTTTCTAAATGGATTGAAGCCATTGCCTCTAAATCTAATGACTACAAAGTGATGATCAAGTTTATGAAAGAGCACATTTTCTCCCGCTTTGACATATCAGGTGCTATTATTAGTGCTAGGGGTGCACACTTTTGCAATAGGCCTTTCGAGGCTTTGATGAAGAAATATGGGATCACCCATAAGCTAGTTACACCCTATCATCCTCAAACTAGTAGTCAAGTTGAAGTATCCAATAGGCAGATTAAGCAAATTTTGGAAAAGACTGTGAACCTTAATCGTAAGGATTGGTCTAATCGATTGGTGGATGCCTTGTGGGCACATAGGACTGCTTATAAAATCGATTTGGGTCAATGTCCCTACTGTCTAGTGTATGGAAAGGCATGTCACTTACTGGTTGAGTTAGAACATAAGGCCTTTTGGGCTATCAAACAGCTGAATTTTAATTTGTCTACTGCTGGTACTTATAGAGAACTCCAACTAACAGAGTTAGAGGAGACTAAGAATGATGCCTATGACAATGCTAGGATTTATAAGGCAAAAACCAAGTGTTCTCATAACAGACAAATCCTTAAGAAGTCTTTCACTTCTGGTGATAAGGTTTTGCTTTACAATTCTAGGTTGCATATTTTTTCAGACAAGTTGAGATCCCATTGGGATGGTCCTTATATTGTGCAGACTGTTTTTTCTCATGATGCTATTGAGGTTTTGAACCCTAGCACAGGTGCAATTTTCAAGGTCAATGGTTAGCATCTAAAACCATTCTTTGAGCTTCTTACTGCTACTAGTGAAGAGGTCATTGATCTCTATGAACCTCTTTACACAGATAACTAACTTTTACCCAGGTATGACCACCCTTACATTGCCTTTGCTTTTAATTCTTTCAATGCATTGAAGACATTGCATGACTTAAGTATGGGGTAGGGAAATCAGTTTCTATTTGTTTTTTGTTTTTGTTTTGTTTTTTTATTATTTGTTTGTTTTTCTTTTGTTTTTGAGCTTGCTAAGGATGAAATCCTACTTTGGCTTTTCATTAATGATCATACCATTCGGTTGTATGATATATGAATGTAAGAATTTTTTTATTAAGATACCCATCTTGAACACATAAAAGCCCTATTGAGAAAAAAGATACAAGCCTGTGTCTTGAGATGGGACACTCTTTTGAAAAATAAGAAATCCTTGTTTTACGGTATTGGACCATATGTAAGTAAGTAGGTTCCTTATACTCTTGATCTGGAATTGAGACCTTCTTTTTTAATTTGGCATGAGTTGATAAATATAAAATTTTAAATGAAGTGTGGAAAGTGATATAAAATGAAAAGAAAGAGTTGATTTTCTTAGAACTAGACAGGGCATTGCGCCTTAGGAAGCGTGGTGTCTTGATCGAAACTATTAGGGATGAAACTTCTGAAAAAACTCTAGCATTACTGTCTATGTGGGCATATGCAAAAAGTAAAGCTACATAGTAACTTAGGTGTCTGGTGTTTGCTCCACCATGCCATTCAGGCCAATAGTAGTGGAGTAGGATAGAGTTTATTATGAAAAAAAAAATCATATAGCAAAACAATATGTGTAAATGTCATCAATGCCTTGGTAACATGTTTGGTGAAAAGCACTCAAATGCCTTAGTCCTTGGCTCCTTATTACTTTACAAGTGGTTTTGCCTTAAGATAAGGATGTTTTGGAAGAGACAATGTGAGTTCTAAAATAAAAAAAATATGCTTATGCCTGAATCAATATGGGACAATAAAAATTCAAGTGTCGGGGTTCCTAGATCAAGTGTAAGAGCAATTATCTTTGCTTCGGATCAGTATGGCCCTTACCTTTAGCCAAGGTTGGGATTTATTTTTCTAAATTTTAGGAGTATATTCACTGCTAACACCCACGAGACACAACTCGTCCTCTAAGGGTGACCTAGTGGTTTAAAGGCTTGTTGCACATGTTAAATGCAACCGTGATTCCTACGAAAGTAAGTTACGTTTTTAATTTTTATTCTTTTTCTTTTTTATTTTACTTAAGGACTAGCAAGGTCTAAGTGTGAGAGAATTCTAATGAGCACATTTATGTGAGAAATCTAGGGTATAAAAGCATGCATTTTACATATTTAGAATAGATCTACATTGAATTTTACTCTCTTTTTGTAGGTTTTGTATTTTAAAGGCCTTAAGGACTATCGGGTGTCATATCTCTAATTTTACATGTAAAGGGGTTCAACTTCTTTACGTGGCTACGAAGAGGATGGAATTCTGAGCAAGATAAATTGTTACGTTAAAAGTACGCATTCATTTTAGCACTTGTACACGCAATTATTCTTTTTGGGCTAGAAAAAGAATAATAGACCAGAACTAAATCGAGATGTAGGCCAGCCATTCTACAGTTGTCCCAAGGGTACAAAAGAATATTCCAAATGCCCATAAGGATTAATGGTCCCCTCTTGAGTAATTGAAGATTTTTTTTGGTAACAATAATTACTTAGCATAGTTGGTGAACTGTGGTGTACAAAAATCCCATGTTAACTAGGAGGTCTCAAGTTCGAACCTCTGAGCTATTTTTTTTTTTTTTTGCTCTCCTATTTTCCAACCACTTAAAGACTAAGGCATGGATGAGATTTTCCATTAAATTAGAAGAATGGTCAAAGCAAAGCAAGAGAAATTCGGCCAAGGGGGGTTTTTTGCGTAAGAAGAGAGAAAAAAGGAAAGAAAAAAAGAGAGAAATAAATCCTATCCAAATCGTGTCTCTCTCCTCCACATCATCAACAAAGATGTCCAAATCTTCAAGCAAGCAAAGGAAATTGTCCAAAGGTTGTGCGCAAGTTTGAAGGAGAGAGAAAAAGGGAGGAAAAATAGGAAATAAGAGAAAAAAAATAAAATAAAGAGAAAATCGTTGAGTCTCCCGTCTTGCACGATTTTCGTCTTCTCTCCCCTCCACATCAACACCTCAATATCAAAAAAAGTCCTACCTTTTAGAAAACCAATTCGTTGGATTTTTTCTCCCCTTTCCTATAAATAAGAATCATGTAAGAAAGGGAGGCACTTCTCTTCTTAAGGTTTCTCTCTCTCTCTCTCTCTCTCTCTCTCTCTCTCTCTCTCTCTCTCTCCCTTTAGTTTTAGTTTTAGTTTTTTCTGTTAAACACTTTTGTAATCCTCTTTTCTCTAATGAATGCAAGCACTTTTGTCTTGATTTAGTCTTTTAATTTTATGTTTTATGCAATTGAAGTTGTAATTTTCAAGTTCTAGTTCTAGGTGACAAGAACAAGCTGTAGAGCATCTCCTTTCAAGTTTAAGCTTCACTTTCAGATTTGTTTTCTCTAGTACTAGCAATTTTAGATTTGGTTTATTCCAGATCTGGTTTTTATACTGGTAGTATTTCGAATCTCAATCAAGTTTTCTAGTTCAAGTATTGAAGTTCAAGTAAATAGGCTTCTACATAAGTCTTCTCACCCCCCTCTCATTACCTCTTCTTACTGCCCATTCATTCTTAATTTAGGATTTAAATTTTAGTTTTTACTTTGATGTTTTCCCTTTTCCCCAAGGTCCTTGGCTAGATGCATGTGTTGGCTTTGCCTCTCTCTAACTATCGAATCATCCTTTTACTTTTATTAATTATATTGCATCACTTCCCCCTAAGCCAAGTAGAAAAGCCATTATAAGAATACTCTTTGATCAAGTAGGAAAGCTCATATTATTTATAGTGCATCCTTTGGACTAAGTAGAGATACCTACTTATGTGTGTTTTTCTAGCTTTATTCTTTTTTTTTTATTTACTTTTCAGCACTTTTTATTTCAGCTATTTGCTTTTTAATTGTGTGATTTGAGTATTTAAATTCCTAGATGACGAATGGTTGGATTAGATGCGAATGGTTAGGTTGTTCAACTTTTAATTTCAATTTCAAATTCCAAATTTCAATTTTCAATTTTCAATTTCCCTAGATGTGTTGGTTAGGACACTTTTAGATGCATTTGTGTTAGGACGCTAGTTAGAAATAGATCACTATGATCAATCGTTACACTTTCACATTACTAAAAGAAGTAAAAAATAAAGTGGTTGCTCTCTTTGTGTTCAACCCGTTAGCTACACTGATTCGTACATTTGCGGTTACTTTTAAATCTCAAACATCCTTTATCAACTCTAACCAACGCCTCTGTCTCATGTTGAGCTCCTTTTGGGTGAAGAAGTACTTGAGGCTCTTATGGCCACCGTAACTATTTTCACAATACAAGTAATGCCTCTAGATTTTCATTGCAAAAATCGCTATTACCAACTCCAAATCATGGGTGGAATAGTTTTATAATCCTTCAACTGGCAGGATACGTAAGGAATGACTTTCCCATGTTGCATTAATACATGACCCAATCCTAGCTTGGAGGCATCACTATACACAATTATACCACCTGTACTGGTCAGAATAGTCAAAACTAGGGCTGATACCAACCTTTGCCTTAGCTCCTTCAAGCTCTTCTCACAAGCATCGGACCACTCAAATTTCACACCCTTTCGTGTGAGTTGGGTCATTGGGGTAGCAATGCAGGAGAAGTTCTCAATGAACCTCCTATAGTATCCAGCCAATCCCAGAAAACTACGTATATCTGCCACATTCTTGGGGGTCTCCCATTCTAGAACTGCCTTCCCCTTGCTTGGGTCAATCTCTATACCCTTGTTTGAGACAATGTGGCCTAGGAATGCCACCTATAACAACCAGAAATCACACTTGCTATAGGGTTGTCAGGGATATGGTTAACTGTTTAACATCATCTGACTGATATTCGAGCTCCAAGATTGCTCCCTCATATAAAAGGATTTCATCCATTAGTACCGCCTCTTATATAAGTTGTGGACTGACAGCTAAGTACGAAAGTGATACAATTTGAGCCTTCTGACTTAGAGTGTCTGCCACCACATTAGCTTTGCCTGAGTGGTACTGAATGTCACAATCATAGTCTGTCATAAGTTCAAGCCATCTTCGCTACCTTATATTTAAATCTCTTTGGGTGAAGAAGTACTTAAGACTTTTGTGATCACTGTATATCTTGTACTTCTCCCCATACAGATAATGAAGCCAGATCTTCAAAGCAAAGATGACTGCCACAAGTTCTAAATCATGAGTGGGGTAGTTCTTGTCATAATCCTTAAGTTGCCTGGATGCATTGCTACCACCTTACGGTGTTGCATGAGAACACAGCCCAACCTGATCTTGGAAGCATCAGTATAGACTGTCATCCCACCTGTACTATTTGGAATGGTCAATACAGGACTTGACACTAGCTGCTTCTTCAATTCTTGAAAGCTATTTTCACATTCTTTTGACCAATCAAACTTCACACTCTTTCTGCTCAACTTTATCATCGACACAAAAATTTGAGAAAATTTTCCATGAAGCTCCGGTAGTTGCCTGCTAAGCCCAAAAAGCTTCTAATTTTTGTTACATTCTTGGGTGTCTCCCACTCTACTACAGCCTTCACTTTATCTGGGTCCACTTCGATCCCATTCTCAAACACCACATGTCCTAGAAATCCAACTTGCTTGAGCAAAAATTCATATTTGCTGAACTTGGCATACAATTTCTTTTCTCTCAATCTTTGTAGTACCATTCTCAAGTGTTTTGCATGCTCTTCTTCATACTTTGAGAAAATCAAAATGTCATCGATGAAAATGATGACCCACTTATCAAGGACATCAAGAAATACCCGATTTATTAAATCCATGAAAGCAACCGATGCATTGGTTAACCGGAAAGACAACACTAGGAATTTATAATGACTATACCGGGGTTTTAAAAGTTATCTTTGGTATGTCACTACCCTTTATCTTGAGTTGGTAATAACCTAATCTAAGATCAATCTTCAAAAAGACCATAGCTCCTTGCAATTGATCAAATAGATCATCGATGCATGGCAATGGATACTGGTTCTTGATGGTTAACTTATTCAGTTCCCAGTAGTTAATGCACATGTGCAAACTACCATCCTTCTTCTTAACAAATAAGACTGGAGCGCCCCAAGGTGAGACACTTGGACATATGAACCCCTTTTTCAATAAATCTTGTAACTGCATCTGTAGCTCCTTTAACTCGGCTGGTGCCATTCTACATGAAGCCTTGAACACTAGGCCAACTCTAGGAATTAAATCAATGGCAAACTCCAACTCTCTGTCAAGAGGTAGCTGGGTCAGATCATCTGGAAAGATATCAGGGAATTCCCTGACTACCACTAATTCCTCTAGCGTTGTAACCTTTGCATCCACATCTAGTACTGAAGCAAGGTAGCCCTGACATCCGTCTTCCAATAATTTCACTGCCTGAGGGGTGGAGATAAGGGTCGTTCTAGGTTGCTTTGCCCTATCAACTTGGTATATTAGCTTTTCTCCTTCATCATCCATCACTTTAACTTGTTTCTCGGCACACATCACATTTGCTCGATGCACCGACAACCAATCCATACTTAGAATGACGCCAAAATTCTATATGTTGAATTTGATAAGCTGAGCATCCAACTTCCTTCAACCTGCAAATGCCCATGTTTTTACATGCTTGGCTCAGTTTAACCTGCTTCCCAGAGCATGTCACAAAAACCAAATTGACTTCATGGAGGCCTACTTGGCTTACTGTATCTACATGGCCTTGGAGGAGGGTGCCTCGTGTCTATGCCTCCCATATATCATGTTAAAGACCATAGAATACCATACGACACACCCTAAGGACGTAGGATTCCCATATGGCAGGTCACTCACCAAAGTCTTTGAGTGCTTCCAGGTGGACCTACCAGGTGAGGAAGGAAAGTATCCCGCAGATAGGTTCACCAAGGAGAACTTATAAAGGATGGGCCTGTAAACTCGTATGGGTGAACCTCAGGGCACAGGAGCTCAGGGAGCAGAGGGTGAGGAGCACGTGGGTATAGAAGGTGAGAATGATAGTGAGGAGGATGGGGACTACATCCCTCATCATGATGAGGAGGATATAGACGATGAGGAGATCCTTGAGGAGGAGCCTTATGATAAGAGGGATGCGGATCCGCATTTCAAAGCTCCACCATCTTCAGGTGGGGCATTCAATTTTCAGAGCATGATGGACAATATGAAATCCCTAAAGATGGGCAAGATCAGATTTTGAGATGGTTAGATGAGAGTACCATAAGGGAGAGGGCACTTCAGGACAAGCAGGCAGAGATCCTAGAGAGGGTGGAGGAGAGTACAGCCCGTGAGTTAGCAATGCAGCATAAGCTTAGGAAGCTAGAGGCTAACTTCTAGGCCCTAACTAAGGACTTGGCTAAGGTCTCCAATGGAATTGTAGCTGATTTTCGCTGAATGTAAAAGGAGGTTACATTGACTAATGATAGATTTGACTATTATGATCGATGCCTCCACACCGACTCATGGCCTAAAGGTGGGGAGACATTCACTATTGACAATGATGATTGACGGGGTAGTGGACTTGCCTATCCTAACCTTCCCTTTCTTTTCTAACCTTATCTTCTATTCCCTTATCTTTCTATTTGGTGGTTATGAAACTATGATGGTTTATATATTTTGATACATTTCTATGACTTGGACTTGGTGGTGTGTCTATGTTGATGTTTGGAAACTTTTGGATAGTTTTATTTGTTGTGGTGAATTTGTTGTAATTTGATGGTGACTATGTCGGTCACCACATTTTGTTTATTATGTTTATATTTGTGGTCTATTAGGTGGTAAACTTTGTAAAATTTTGGTATTCTAATTATAGTTCCATTATGCTGTTGAAATTTTGTTAGAATTAGCAATCAATGATTTATGGAATCAGTCAATTGGCCCTTTGTTATTCTAATAAGGTTCTACTCTCGTGCATGAAATGGAATGTAAGAGTTTAAAATTTTTCATCTTATTATAGGTTTTAATTCTTTGAAGCTTTTATATTTACCCAATCCCCGGGTCCTATTATAAAATTCTATAGGGATCTATTTTGTATGCTATGAGTGGGTTGAGCATCGCACTCTGATACCAACGTTGCCACACCCTATTCACACATAACCAGACCGGTGATCGAGTTAACTCCTGTTAACCCAAATCTATCATGATCATCTGATGTAATAACCACAACACAACATACACGCAATTAAAGAAAGTAAAATCTGCATTTCAGCAAAAGTCTTATATAGTTATACCTGTAAATACCCCAATACTCTTGATACCCATATTGTATTACTTAGTACATTTACATATGGGCTCGTAGGTATGATATATACATAAAAAATACAATTTAAATATCCAGAGCACAAAAGGGGTAATATAACAAAGAATAAAAAGAATCCCATGTCGAGTATCACTATTGCTATCTGGTAACACAACACTCGCAAGGGCACTCAGCACCGTATCCAAGATCTTTAGGGATCCACCAGTCCTCAACTAAAAATTCTACAGTGGATCCTAGCTCTAGCTTCTAAGCTAGATAACCTGCAAGATCATTTAATAATTGTATACAAGTGGGATGAGCTCACTAGCCCAATAAGTGAAAAGAAAGACCAAGCAAGCATTCACAAAACAAATGAACCTATATGCATGTAAGTCCATTTTAATTATCCTAAATCACCTAAGCAACATTTCTAAGTCATAGGTTATATGCTTTGAAAGCCTGAAACTTATGGGAGACAGTTTAGACATTAAGAAGCCATTGTTGTTGAATGATCGGCAACAGCCCCACGATAACCGTCAACCAATGAGTTTTCAGAACTTAGTGAACGCCATTATTGGTGATTTCACTGCCAATCTTCGCAAAAAGCTTAGATTTGGCCTTGATCCCGAGAACCCTTTCAACATTGATTTATCAAAAATCAAAAGCTTAAACAAGGGTAAAGTCTCTCTCTTTCTAAGCTCTTCTGCGTTTCACTCTTCCATTTGGTATATGCCTGCAATAGTTTCTTAAACCAATTGATAGTCAATAAAAGTTGTCTACTTCAATTCTAAAAACATTAAGGCTTTTTATCTTAGGATTTTCTGCTTCGTTGGCCCTATTTATTGGAATCTTATACTATTTTTTGAATTTGGTTTACGTATGTTTGTTGGCAGGAACTCAATCATGCAGTGGAAGGGATCGGATTGGGTCTTGTGTTCGAAATCATTGTACAAACAAAGAATTAATTAGTAGGAATGAAACGGTTTACCTTAGAACCACAAGTGAAGTTCCTCCTCCTGATAATAGCTTTTCAACAATCGAGCAATGCAAGGATTCTATCCCTTCAACCCTTTGAATGAATTGAAATCTCCACTACTTTAACACACTTTTCTTTCTCTATTTAGGGTTAGGGTTTCATAAACCCTTTCTCTCAAGTACACAACTAAGGGGAGGGAAAGAGAAGTCAAGCAACTAGGGAGGGAGTGCCAAAACATGTAGGTTCTCTCCCCTTTTTTTCTTGCTTTAATAAAGTAACCCCCAAGCTAGGGATTGGTTGCCTTCTTTGACTAAGATTCAACTTTCCTTGTGTGTATGTACTAGGTATCCAATTCCAAGATTACTACTAAATAGTGAAAAGGTAGAATCATAAAGGGATTCCATCTTTACTATTATGGGTGACAATATAATCCAATTATATCTTATTGAATTTCATAAAAAAAAAAAATTTAACCATTTAATATTCTCAAATTTTTTCATGCATAATTAAACCCATTAATTTGCATATAAGACCCTCTACTTTTTCAATATCATATAATCAGCTATAGGGCATGTAATATAATACTGCCTAACCCCAACTCATTGTACATGTCTATTTTCAGAGATTTTATGATTGTGATCAAACACCAAAATTATTTCAAATAAAATTTAATAAATAAAATATTATTTTCATATTAAAAAATAACTTTGTAAACAATTTACAAAAATGACATTGGTACCAGATTTCTGTCCGATCAAGTAGAAACATTCTCTCTCTTCCATATTCCCCAATTAAGGGTAGTGAATCCCATGTTGACGATCTCTTTCATTAATAATGTGGGCCCACATGTCCAAAATACCGATATAAAGTCCGTTGGATGTCAACCATTGGTTTTCCAAAACACGTAATACAACACTGCAACAAATAGGATCTCTCAGGTCAAAGGTCAAGTGACGGGTATGAATCTCGTCCTCACACAACTGGCAGTAATAAATGTGAGATACTTACCAGATCCTTTTCTGTACACACATAGTATGTGTACTTACATTTATGTACCAGAATCACATCCCTGGTGACATACAATGTAATGACCATGTGAACAGGATGTCCAATCCTTTCCCTAGCCAAGAACAAATTTGGGTGAAAACCCATGGAACAACTTACAAGCCCAATAAATAAATGACATGCATAAATGAAATTAAACAGTTTTATTAATAAATCGGGTTTGATGGAGATACATATCCAATAGTGTTGCCATGATATTTTTGCTGGATCCTTTTGTACCTTAGTTCTCGAGGTTTTATTTTGCTTCTTAAGAGAGAGTCATAGTTTAATTCACTTGGTTAATCGCTTTGCAATTTCGTTGGGTTTTTAACCTCTGATAAAGATGTAATGCCTCTCCTCCTCCTACCGATTCCAAGGAAAGAAATAAAGAAAATCATCCTTAGGTCCTCTCTGTTACCTTCTCTTCTCCTCTGTTTTGTTCTGTTCTGTTTTGTTTTGTTCCACCATGTCTTCGATTCTGAGCTCGCTAGGGATGTTCTTAAGAATTGCTATGGCTGTTTCAGAAACAGTAATTCTCCTCGCTTTCTGTCGTCAGTTGTTTATTTACTAAAAGAATGTGGATTATTCATTTCAATATTTCTTTTTCTCTTGTAAAGAATACAAAACATTTAAGTATTATAGGAATCTGAACAAGAATTGAGCACCATACTTGATCGAATCACACTTTATTACTCTATAGGAAACCAACCAAATTTTTATAGAGAACGATAGGAGAGCATGAGATGGGGATTGGGTAATGGGAAATTTGTAGATGAGTCTTCTAGAGAATGAAAGTCTAAGTGATACAGCCAAATTGATCTCTCGGTGGGGAAAGGACACGTGTCGCCCCTGAGACACGTGTCCTCCACCAGATAAGGATTCCAAGGACTCAATCACGCTCGATCACGTCATTTGCATGAGGAGAATATTCCTCATAAGAAGGACGGCCGTAGGGGAGAAGGACAGAGGAAAAGACAAGAAAAAACCCTAGACCCAAGGAACCATATAAAGGGGCCGGGAGGAAGGAAGAAGGTAAGCATTCAGACCCTCACCATTACTTCCTTACTGAAAACTATGCCGCCGACCCTAACTTGAGCGTCGGAGGACTAACCCCGGACAAAACTCTGGGCCTCCGCTGTTTGTGCTTGTGTAGGACCAACTTGCGGGGTTTTTTGGCAGCAACAGATTGGCACCGTCTGTGGGAACGACGGTAATGGTGGGGAGAACCTACAACCGCAAGAGGACAAGAGCGGCCTCCAACATGGACATGGGGGAAGAACCTTTAGGGGGGCTTCCTCCCTTGGTGGAGATAGGACGAGAAAGGGGCAATGATGACCGAGAAGTATCCGTAAGGTACCAGCGTTAGACTAGATATTCAGTACGTGAAGACAGTGATCATCAGCCTCCTGCAGCGCAGGAGTTCGTGACGAGGGAGCAATTCGAAGCCCTCCAGGACAAATATAACCAGATGGCCGAGACTATGAGAGAGGTCTCCAAAGCTGTCTCTCAGAAGACCGACGAAGCACCCCCAGGCCCCCACGTCCAGTTTGAGAGAGCTTGAGATGAAGACCGGAGCAGTACAGGATCGACAAGGGCCGATCATAACTATCGAAACTGAGCGAGGAGGGAGAGTCCCGCACCCCGAGGTAGGACACAATGCATTGCCAGAGATCCACATGGGGATCCGCACCAAGGAGACAAACAGAGGCCCGAGGACTCGGGATTAAAGCAGATGATCCTAGACCTGAAGGATGAGATCAAGAAGGTGGCAAAAAATCAGACGGGAACTCGTGAGCTGGACCTCACTAATGACACAACTCTAGCTAACGAGGGACCCACTCCCGTCAATCACCTGAAAGGCTTCAAGGTCGCCATTCAGTTCCATCGGGTCTAGGAAAACATCATATGTCGTGCCCTTCCATTGACGTTCAGAGGAGCGGTGAGGCTATGGTACAACCGTCTGCCGACGAAGTCGATCCACAGCTTCAGCTACCTAAGTTACTTCTTCGTTAAGGGATTCTCTAGTAGCCAGCCCCTTCAGAAGACTACATTGAACTTGACCAACGTCAAGCAGCAAGAAGGGGAATCGTTGCGGAACTACATGAAGCGATTCCAACAAGAGAAGATCACAATCAGAGGCCTAGACCCGAAGCAAGAGTTCACGACCCTGTTAGGAGGCGTCAAGGATAAGGAGTTGAAGAGGTCCCTAGCGAAGCATACACCTGGGAATCTGACCGAGCTGAGAGCACGATGCGATAAGTACATCTAGATGGAAGAAACCCTCTAGGCCGATGAAGAAGCCGAAAGGAAGGCGGTAAGAAAGAGGCTCTCAAGGGTTGACGATAAACCCTCTGAAGAAGGCAAAAGACGAAAGTCTGAGAGCGGCCAGGCCCCCAGTCCACCAAGGAAGTTTGAGAAGTACGCACCCCTGAACTGAAGGTGAATAGAGGTACTAATGCAGATAAAGGATTCCCCGGATGCTAGGGCCATGAAGTGGCCAGGAAAGATGGGGCGACACCCCGAGAGACGCAACGTGGATAGATATTGCCACTTCCACAGAGACCATGGCCATGATACCGAAGACTGTTGGCACCTCAAGGGGGAGATAGAAGGGATGATCCGAAGGGGATACCTAGGCCGATTTGTAGATCGTGAAAAGGAAGTTGCCCTAAACGGTAATGGTCAGAGGGATAACCATCGGAGAGATGGCAGAGGTCGCTATGAGAGAAGGGGGCTCGCCCGTAGAGGCAATCAGGAACGGCGAAGGGACCAGACACCCGAGGAAGCTGAGCGTTGCCCCCGAGATGAGAATAAAAGCCCAACTAGAGTTATAGCGACCATTTGTGGAGGCCCAGCCGCTAGAGAGAGTTTAATCTCTGCCAGGAAAGTGAAGGCCTACGCGAGAAGCGTACATATGGCAGAATGGCCGAACAAGAAGGCGAAGACGGGGATGGTTATCTCCTTCTCAGATGATGATCTCGAAGGGGTATAGACTCCGCATGATGATGCCTTGGTTATCACCATGACCATAACGGATAGCAAAGTAAAGAGGATCTTAGTGGATAACGGCAGTTCAGCTGATATCCTATTCCTTGAAGCTTTTCGGAAGATGGGCCTAGACAAGGGAAGGTTAAAGAAGGTCGAACACCCGTTGCAAGGATTCTCTGGCATCCCAGTGAAGGTGGAAGGGTCGATTGAGTTACCGATAAGAGCTGGCACCGGAGATTGCCAAGCGATAGTCATGATCAACTTCCTGGTGGTGGGCATTACATCGGTATACAATGTCATACTAGGAAGGGTCGGATTGAACCTACTAAAGGTTGTCGTCTCCACTCCCCATCTCAAGATGAAATTCCCAACCAAGAATGGTGTCGGGGAGTGTCGGGGCGATCAGGAGGCATCCCGGAGGTGTTATGCCACTACCTTATGGGGAAAAGAAAAGGTGGACGAGGCATTCCCAATAGAGGATCCGCGTGATGATGCTAATTATCAACGGGGGGAGCCGGCCGAAGATTTGGTGTAAGTTGAAGCTGAAGAGGGGGATGACGTTCGGCAATTTCAGATTGGGGCTACCATGCCAAGGTTGCAGCGACAAAGACTCGTCTCATTCCTACGGAACAACACTGACATCTTCGCCTGGTCGGCTTTGGATATGCCCGGGATAGATTGAGAGGTGATAGAACATCATCTGAATGTTAGCCCAATGAGGAAGCCGGTGCAGCAGAAGAAGAGGACTTTTGCCCCCGAAAGGCAGCAGAAAATAGACGAGGAAGTGGAGAAGCTGATGAAGGCCCAGTTCATCCATGAGATCCAGTACCCAGAGTGGATATCCAACATGGTAATGGTCACGAAGGTAAATGGGAAGTGGAGGATCTGCATCGACTTCACCGACCTGAATAAGGCCTGCCCGAAGGACGTATACCCCCTGCCGAAGATAGACCTCCTCATCGACGCCACGGTGGGATACGAGGCGCTGAGTTTTATGGATGCATACTCGGGGTACAATCAAATCAAAATGTCCGAGGCTGATGTCCCGAAAACATCCTTCATAACCGAGGGTGGGCTATACTGCTATGAGGTCATGCCTTTCGGGCTAAAAAACGCAGGGGCCACCTATCAAAGGTTGGTGAATAAAATTTTCAAAGGGATGATCGGCAAAACCATGGAGGTATATGTGGACGATATGCTTATAAAAATCTTGAAGGCGGAAAGACACATCCAAAACTTGGAAGAGGCGTTCCAAGTGCTGAGACGGTACGACATGAAGCTAAACCCAACAAAATACGCATTCGGAGTAGCCTCGGGAAAGTTCCTCGGCTTCATCGTCTCGAAGAGAGGAATTGAAGCCAACCCAATCAAAATACAAGCCATTTAGGACATGAGGCCACCCCAGAATGTGAAGCAAGTCTAGGAGCTAACGGGTCGGGTCGTCGCCCTTGGGCGATTCATGTCTCGATCTGCAGATAGATGCCTCCCCTTCTTCAAAGCACTAAAAGGGACCAAAAAGTTCGAGTGGACGGAGGAGTGCGAAAAGTCTTTTGAACAATTGAAGGAGTACTTGGCCGCACCCCCGTTGCTGATGAAGTCGAACACCGGGGATTCCTTGCAGTTATACCTTGCTGTATCGGCAGTGGCGGTAAGCGCCATACTGACGAAGGAAGAAGGAAGGCAACAATGGCCAATATACTATGTCAGCCGAACCCTTCTAGATGCCGAAACAAGATAAAGAAAGGCAGAGAAAGTGGCATATGCCCTCGTGACAGCGACAAGAAAGCTGAGACCATATTTTCAATCACATACGGTATGCGTACTCACCGACCAGCCCCTGAAGAAGATACTGCAGCGGCCGGATATGTCCGGTCGCCTAGTAAACTGGGCCATAGAGTTGGGAGAATTCGATATCCAGTACAAATCGAGAATCACAATTAAAGCACAAGCCCTCGCAGACTTCATAGCGGAGACAACACTCCCCGATGACCCACAAGAATTTATCGAGGACCGAGGAGAAGAGGCTTGGACATTGTACGTGGATGGGGCTTCCAACAGCGAAGGAAGCGGTGTAGGAGTCATGTTGGTCAGCCCCGAGGGTTTCAAAATAGAATACGCCCTACAGTTCAACTTCGATGCCTCCAACAACGAAGCAGAATACGAAGCGTTAATAGCCGAAATTAATCTAGCTCGGGCTTTGATGGTAAAGGAGCTAGTAGTACATAGCGACTCCCAGCTCGTGGTATGATAGGTGAATGGAGACTACGAGGCCAAAGAGCAAAGGATGGCCGAACACTTGAACACGGTGCGAGACAGGGTAGCGGCTTTCAAGGAATTTGAGGTAAGGTAGGTGTCACGAGAAGAGAATGCTAGTGCAGACGCACTGTCACAGCTGGCCACCTCCGACTTCACAGATCTTAGATGATTGGTGTATTTCGAAGTGCTATCACAGCCAAGCATCGAAAAACCCCGAGAGGTATTACCTGTAGGTGAAAATAGCCAAAGCTAGATGAATGCCATAACAAAATACCTTAAAGAAGGAAAGCTCCCAGAGAATAGGGACGAGGCAAGAAAAATAAGAATGAGGTCAGCGCGCTTCTTCCTGAAGGACGAGACACTATATAAGATAGGGTTCACCTTGCCATACCTCAAGTGTCTGGATTTCACCGACGGCGAGTATGCACTCCGGGAGGTGCATGAAGGAATATGCGGCCAACACCTAGGAGCCCGGGCCTTGGTAGATAAAGTGTTAAGGCAGGGCCTGTACTGGCTGACAATGAGGAAGGACGCAGAATCACTAGTCAGGAAGTGCGTCAAGTGCTAGATGTTTGCCCCCGTGCCTAGGCTACACTCTACCAAGCTCTCATCCTTATCGAGCCTAGTACCATTCGTCATATGGGGAATCGACATCCTAGGCCCATTCCCCCTGGCCATGAGACAAAGGAAGTTTGCCATGGTGGCAGTCGACTACTTCATGAAGGGGGTAGAAGCCGAAGCCCTAGCGACGATAACCAAAAAGAACATAAGGGACTTCTTCCAAAGGGCGGTAGTCTATAGATTTGGAATCCCCCAGGTTGTGGTGACGGACAATGGAACTTAGTTTGCCAATCCAACCTTCGACTCGTTCTGTGAGGCCCTCGGCATCAACCATAGGAAAATCTCAGTCGGTTATCCACCGACCAACGGGTAGACATAGGTAACCAACCGTACACTACTTCAAGGAATAAAAAAGAGACTAGACGACGCCAAAGGACTAAGGGCAGATGAGTTGCACCACATCCTCTGGGCTTACCGCACTACTGAGAGATTAGCCACCGGAGAAACACCCTTCATGTTAATATACGGCACTGAAGCTGTACTTCCAGTGGAGATAGGGGCCATTACCCATCAGATTCAGTACTACAATGAAGAAGAAAATGACGGAGGGCTCCGAGTGAATCTAGACCTCTTGGCAGAAACCAGAGACACTTCACAAGAAAGGATTGCCGCTTACCAACAGAGGGTCGCGAGGCACTACAACACCAAAGTTTGAAAGAACGAATTCAGGAAGGGTGACCTCGTCCTCAGAAGGGCAGAAGTGTCGGACCCGAGACATCAAGGGAAGCTAGATCCAAATTGGGAAGGGCCCTATAGAGTCTCGAGGGTAATACGACCAGGGTCCTATCACCTAGAGACTACAGGGGGAGGAAGGGTACCCCGATCGTGGAACTCTCAGAACTTAAGAAAATTCCATCAGTAGTGAAGTGGCGAGCACGCACACTTGACTTTGTAGTTTTTTTGCAATTTTCGCCCTTATGCACTTTTAAGTTGTAATTCCTCATCCTAAACTCTGGAAGATTTTATTCATGGATAATGCGAAAGCTGGTTTACGGCAATTGAGAGGAATTCTCTAGTCTGATGACCTTTAACTCTACTGAACAGCTACGACTGAAGGTCTTCACCTCGATCGTTCCACCCGAGCTGAGCTGACCGAAGGTCTTCACCTCGGTCGGGGTCTCGGGAGGAGGCCGAGCCGAGCTTATCGAAGGACAACACCTCGGTTAAGGCTTAGACGGAGGCCAAGCTGAGCTTACCGAAGGATGACTCCTCGGGGTCAAGGCTCGAGCAAAGGCTGAGCCGAATTGGCCGAAGGTCATCACCTCGACCGGGGCCTCGGGCAAAGGTCGAGCCGAACTGGCTGACGGTGTTCTCCTTGGCCAGGGGGCTCAGGCAGAGAACAAGCTTTGTAGGGCTAGCATCCACTCCTTGGCCAAGCACGAGCAAGGCTGGGCTGACTTGACTGAGGGTCCCACCATCGGCCTGTGACCCGACTGCAGAGCCAAAGGAACTTGACCAAAGGCAATCGACTATCAGGAGCGACGACTATCGAAGGGTCGGCCCTCGGCTAGGTCTCGAATCCATGCATCTAACAGACCCTTTGGCTGGAGCCGAGGGACACTTGGTGAAACTCCAGGTCCCTCAAGTCCAGTCCTCGGACTCAGGAAACCTATCCGATAAGCCGAGGGGAGAGGATCGAGCCATGCTCAAGTAGGAAGGCGGACCCTAAGGCAGGCAACGAGGGGTTTCGGACTCTTTTCACCTAGCTACGGACTAAAGACTACCTTACTCAAAGGGACACAGAAGGCGAGAGAAATGAAAGATGGGGGCAAAAAGACTTCATTCATTCATAAAGCCCAAAGGCCAAGATTACAAGACGAAGGCCCGAAGGCCGTAGTTACATACGAAGCCCGAAGGCTGATTACATAAGGTCCGAAGGCCAAGATTACAAGAAGCCCGAAGGCTGATTACATAAGGCCCGAAGGCCAAGATTACAAGAAGCCCGAAGGTTGATAACATAAAAAAAAGAAAGGGGGTTGTCTGAGCTGAGACCCGGGGGTGACCTCAAGGGGAGTCCGTCGGGTTCACGGCCTCTTCTTCAGCTTGGAGGGTCTCCTGATCTGAACCTCCGTGGTCTGGAGTCAGAGGGACCTCTCGGTGCAGCTGAACCTCACCCTCCTCACTACAGCCTCTGCCATCGGCAACCTCGGTGGCTGATGGGGCCGCCTGCACGTCATCGTCCTCAAAGATGAGCCCGCTGTCCTTGAAGGAGACCCTGGGGTAATGCTCGAGGACCCAGTCTCGGACCTCAGTAGCGTCCATTGTGAACCCCGGGGCAATGGCACGCTTTATCTCCTCCCTGAAGTCCTCGGAGGATCGATACTTCTCGACCCCTCGGGCCTCGGCTTCCTGAATTCGAGCCTTCATCTGCGACTTCAGCTTCACGAGCTTCCGATCGCACTCTCGACGCGTGAAGACGAGGTCCTTCTCCAAGTGCTCCACCTTCTCGAGGAGGATCGAGCGCTCATTCTCTAGGGTGGCCTTCTCTCTCTCGACGACCTTGAGGTCTCGACACATAGCTTCGGCTTGAGCCGCCAGTTAACCCATCTGGTTTTGTGTCTACATGAAACACCGAATGTCAGAATGCTAAGACAAAAAAAAAAAAAGAAGGTAGGGGGACCGAAGCTTACCCCGGCCATGAAGATGCAAGCATTCATGATCATGGCCGCCGTCCCTTGCTTCTGTGCCTCGATGGCATCTAGGGGAAGACTCCCCTTCATCACCAGCTCACGAGCAACTCACCCGATGGCCAACTTGTCATCCTCCTTCACCGACCATTGAGGGACAAACCCCACTTCGGCCCTCACGGTCACCACCCTCGGGCCTCTGGAGGCCATGGCGGGGGAGGGGTCTTACGCAGGCCCATCACGGCCTGAGCAACGAGGGCTTGGATTGCCTCGGCGATCGGTCCCTCAACTTTGACCTCTTCTTCCGGGTCTCGGAGGATGGCCCCTTCTTCTCCTTCCGCTTTGGCCTCGGCTGCTGTTGGGCGTCCCGCGCCTTGGCCTCCTTGATTTGTGCCTGCCTTGCCGCGGAGGCAGCCTTAGCCTCGGCCCTGGAGACTTGCACTGCAAAAAGAAACAAGGGGAGTCAGTACGAAGCACCGACACCCAAAGGAAGCAAACGGAGGCTAGCCTAACTCACCCAGGCTAAGCCCGAATCTGAAGAGTATGGCATTGGACTTGAGGCAGTCAGCCTCGACTGGAGGATAGTCTTCTTGCCACCTCGCCATCGCCAACGACTCCGCGTCTACCCCGAATAGGGAGGGGCGGAGTTCACCTCCCTAAGGTCTGGGATATCCTAAACTGTGCCGAAGAGCACCCCCTCGGACGATCTCACAAAGAAAAACTTCTCCTTCCACTCATGGATGGAAGTCGGGTAACCCTTTAGAAGCCGAAGGTCCTTTCGGAGGCAAAAGTAATACCAACCCGAAATCCCCTTGCAGGCCTGAAGGAGAAAACAGTTAATAAAGAGGGGGAGGGAGAGGGGCCTCTGGTGCCTTACGAAGAAGACGACGAAGCTGAGCACTTGTCGCCACCCATTTGGCATCAGCTGGGTTGGATATACCCCATAGTGCCGAAACACTCGGGTGAAGAAGGGGTGGAAGGCCAGCCGAAGGCCAGCCTTAAAAGCCTCCTTGTACAAGCACAGCTCCTCGAAGTTTCGATAGCTGGCTCGGTCGGATGGTCTGGGTAGACGGAGCTCGAAAGCATCCGAGACACCGAAGGAGGCCCTCAGCTCCTCCAGTTCTGGCTCATCCATCATGGAGACGATGTTGAGAGCCTCCACTTCTAAGGGCTCCTGGGTCTGAGCTCAGGAATCGAGCACCCTCTCCTTGAAACCTGCACCGTTGGAGTCACCCTTGGACCCAGACGACAAGGCCGGGGACGATGAGTCGCGGGAAGAGGGAGAGTCAGTGGAATCCGAGGACATCCCTCGGACCTCCCCTAGACTCCTATGCCTACGTTTTGGCCTCGTCCTCTCGGAGGACGATGGGCTGTAGCCCGACAAGGAAGACATCACTTACTTTTTGGGTGTCACTAAACTAGGGGAAGTCAAGACGAAGACAAAATCTTCGAAAAGAACACCGAGGCCGAAGGTAAGCTCTCCGAAGGGAAAAGAAAAGTGCCCCGTAAATGGCCCCCCACACTATATAGATGGGGAGAAAGATGGTACGACTACCCGAGCATTAATGGTGCCACCACGTCAGAGTACAAAGCCTCGAGGTTTGTGCCCGAACGGACCTGACAAAGGGTCCCCCTCTCGGTTGGGAGTTTAGCCAAAGCCGAATGGACCTGACCGAGGGTCCCCCTCTCGGTTGGGAGTTCGGCCAAAGCCGAACGGACCTGACCGAGGGTCCCCCCTCTCGATTGGGAGCTCGACTAAAGCCGAACAGACCTGACCGAGGGTTCCCCTCTCGATTGGGAGTGCAGCCAAAGCCGAACGGACCTGACCAAGGGTCCCCCTCTCGGTTGGGAGTTCGACCAAAGCCGAATGGACCTGATCGAGGGTTCCCCTCTCGGTTGGGAGTTCGGCCAAAGCCGAACGGACCTGATCGAGGGTCCCCACCTCGGATTGGGAGTTCGACTAAAGCCAAACGGACCTGATCGAGGGTCCTCACCTCGGATTGGGAGTTCGGCCAAGGCTGAATGGACCCAACCGAGGGTCCTCACCTCAGATTGGGAGTTCGACCAGAGCCAAACGGACCTGACCGAGGACCCCCCTCTTGGTTGGGAGCTCAGCCAAAGCCAAACGGACCTGACTGAGCGTCCTCACCTCGGCAGGGGACTTAGAGTAAGGCCAAGCCGAGCCGAACCGACTGAAGGTCTTTACCTCGGTCGCCAACAAGGCTAAGGCAGAAGGAATAAGGCCAAAGTAAAAAAAATAAAATAAAAATAAGGAAGAAAAAAAGGAAAGAAGGAAGTGATGAAGAAAAGAGCGGTGATTGTGAAAAAGTTGGTTATTCCCACAGGAAGAGACTCCTAGTGGGAGTAAGGGGGCTCCTGATATAGCCAAATTGATCTCTCGGTGGGAAAAGGACACATGTCACCCCTGAGACACGTGTCCTCCACCAGATAAGGATTCCAAGGACTCAATCACGCTCGATCACGTTGTTTTCATGAGGGGAATATTCCCCACAAGAAGGACGGCCGTATGGGAGAAGGACAGAGGAAAAGACAAGAAAAAACCCTAGACCCGAGGAACCATATAAAGGGGCCAGGAGGAAGGAAGAAGGTAAGCATTCAGACCCTCATCATTACTCCCTTACTGAAAACTATGCGGCCAACCCTAACTTGAGCATCGGAGGACTAACCCTGGACAAAGCTCTGGGCCTCCACCGTCTGTGCTTGTGCAAGACCAACTCGCGGGGTTTTTTGGCAGCAACACTAAGTACATGAGGGCATTTAACAGAAAATTTTGGCCGCATAAGTATAATAGGAATTAAAACAGAAATTTGAACCCTGTAACAGATCAGTAGACACTTCAAAACCTTCTGACAATCGGGCATGTCTTCTGGATCAAAATGGTAGGAGACAGAGAGAGGGATGAGGGATGTTGATCGGAAGACACTTCAAACACTTTCTGACAGTTGGACCTGACTTCTAGAGCAGAATGCTAGAGAGTGAGAAAGAGGGATGGGGAGGGTAGAGGTATATGGACGGAAAAGTATAATAGGAGTTATAGCAGATAATTGAATTCTAGAGCATAACGGTAGCAGGGTGAGAGAGAAGGATGGGGAGGGACGGAGGATGGAGATATATGTGTGGGAGCCTAGGAGGTGTTCCTTCCCAGAGAAACCGATATAGGAGAGTCATCAGATCGCTGGAGAGAAAGAGGTATATGGACGGAAAAGTATAATAGGAGTTATAGCAGATAATTGAATTCTAGAGCATAACGGTAGCAGGGTGAGAGAGAAGGATGGGGAGGGACGGAGGATGGAGATATATGTGTGGGAGCCTAGGAGGTGTTCCTTCCTAGAGAAACCGATATAGGAGAGTCGTTAGATCACTGGAGAGAAAGAGGTTTACTCTCTAATAGGCAGGGACAATTTTGTCCTCTGAAATGGTATTTGAAGAAGTATGGTATATACCCCAAAATTAGACTATTGGATAGAAGGGTAATTTTGTCCTTTCTCTTTCTAACATGTACTGATGGTGGGGCCATCACTCTCTTTCTCTCTCTCTCTTTTCAGATTTCAATTAGAGTTATTTATTTCCTTTAAAACCTCCCTATCCCCAAATAATGCTCCCACGTAGAGTTGTTTATTTCTTTTAAAACCTCCTTATCCCCAAATAATGCTCTCACGATTTGATTCCTAATTATTAGGGATTTTTTTTCTTAAAACCTACCCCTTTGTGCATTATTATGTGCCCATGATTTGGAGGCCGGTGAATGTTCACGTACGTGAAAGTACGTGAACATCCTTGGTCCGTGAATATGGCATATATTTTCTCTCTCCTCATTTAATAGATGCCATATCCACGGATTAGAGATGTTCACGTGCATTCACGTACATGAACATTCACTGCTCGATTTGATTCCAAGTTATTAGGAATTTATTTAAAATAAAATCCTCAACTTTTTTTTTTTGAGGTGATGTGGCAAGCAGGATTAAGGCTTTCATAACGGTCCCTATTATTTGCCAATCCCCAATTAATGATCCACAATTTGATTCTTAATTATTAGGGATTTTTTTAAACATCCCCTTTTTGTGCCTTATTATGTGTGTTATTAAGGTAATTATTTCAATTTTTTTCTCAACCTCCCCCTTTTATGCGTTTTTATGTGCGTTATTCGTATAATTATTTCACAGTTTTTTCTATCCTCCATTTGGAAAGTGTTTTTGGTAATTTTCAAAGTTTTTTTGTAGATGCCACTGGTTTTTTTGTCCTTTTAAAAAGCATACCAAAGAAGTGAAGTACTTACTTTTAATAGTAGTATGATATTGAGGAGAGGGATGCCTTATAATTATTTACTACTCAAAATTTTTTTTTATGAGAAAAAAGAAAAAGAGAGGAGAGAGACGCCATACAGTTATTTAAAACTATACTTAGAATTTCGTTTTTATCAATTTTTTTTTTTTTTGAGGAGAGGTAAATTTTCACATGTCTTTCTCTTGAGATGCAGGGAAGGGGGAGAGGGGCTGCCAAACATCTTGTGTGGGAATGTTATACTTCACCATCCGAGAGTGTGTATGCTAGCGCGTCTATGTGTCTATCTCTCTCCCTTACTCCATAAATGACATTTCTACTCAATTAGGAGAGGTGAAAAATAAACTCAAGGGTTGTTGGCATTAGGGGTGTCAATTATGAGCCTGCAAGGTAGGCTCGACCAAGCCCGACACATTTAAGACCCGACATGGATCGGGCCAATTAATAAATGTGTTGGGCTAAATGGGCATTCAAGGTGCATGTAACTAGCCCATCAGAGACTCGACCGAACCAACACATTTATATACCCAACTTGAACCAACTCATTCTAGCCTGACCCAACCTGACCCCCTTTAATGCTACATAAATTCCTATTTTTTTTCCACTGCTAGTAAGAAACTAATTAAGCTTTCTTACCCTTTGCTTTGTAATAGCTTTTGATTTAATTAAGCTTTGTTTTGTAAGTTGTAATGGCCATAATCTCTCTCTCTCTCTCTCTCTCTCTCTCTCTCTCTATAAGAATAACCATAATCTCATATTATTTCTCTTATTTATTAAAGATTTGCATCACATATTTCTGGGCCTTCTACTTAAGAAAAGAGTTTTAGGTTAGGCATGTCTAAAGCTTGTTTAGACCTAAATTGGTTCTATAGCCCGATTAAGACCCAACTAAGGCCCATTTAAGGTAGCCCAATGAAAGCCTGACACCGATTAGATAATTAAAATGTTGCTAGAAATCCAACAAGGGTAGTTCCTGTTTCAGGAGAGCTGGAGCAGCCTAGGGTGGCCACACCAAGAGGAACTTCCGCAGTACCCAAGGGCACACCCAGGGTTGTTATCGATGATGAAGAAGAGGAGTTTGCCACCCATCTGTAGAATGAAATTCTAGATATAGAAAGGGAGAAGAAGATGCAAGAACAGTTAGAAAAATTAGAAGGTCTGATCCAGAGTAAAATTCAGGAGAGGCAGGCTATAGATCCCAGTGCGATGAGTTCTTCTCTGGGATTCTGGTTCCCAAGAAGTTCAAATGGCAGTCCGATCGACTTGCTGGAACTGGAGACCCCAAAGCACATTTGAAGGTTTTCGTGAGTATCACCAAATCATGGAAAATTATGGATGAGCAGATTGGGAAAGCATTTATGTTGGCATTGTCAGGACCGGCCTTGAGATGGCTCACATAATTGGAACCCGCACAAACCCAGAATTGGGGGATAGTTTTGTGAGCCTTCACTAAGCAGTTCTCTTATAATATGGAGGTCGACGTCAAATGTCTTGAATTGGAAACCTTGAGGAAACAACTGAAGGAGGGGTTTCGAACATTTTTGATGAGGTTCCATGATAAGGCCGCCAAAATGGTAGATCATCCTACTGAGGCAAAGCAAGTGGAGATGTTGATTGAAAATCTCTCCAAAGCCAACTATGAGGTCTTTTACTACCAACATTTGTAGAATTCTGATGCTTTGATAGCCATAGGCACTAGCATCGAGAACAAGTGGTTGAGGGATGCTCAATATCAGGTAGTGACTTAAGCCTTGGGAAAGAATGCATGGTTTAGGCAAGGCAAGAGATCAGAGACAGGCACAGTGAATGCAGTCCAACAGCTAGCACCATTAGTAGCAGTGCCCCAACCATAACCATTTGTCATACAGGCAGACCCCGCAGGCCAAAGGGGCCCACAGTCTAGAAGGCAGTTCACAGATTTGGGAATATCGTTGGCCACAGTATACGAGAAGTTGAAGAAGCAGGGTCTCCTCGACATAGTTGCTCCCAGACCTGCCAATAATCCCCCAGAATATGAATGTTGTTCTTGCTATAATCAGAAAGGTCATACCACAGAGCGATGCTTCAATTTGTAACATGCTATCTAGGATTTGGTAGATAATGGGACAAATAAGTAAAAGCCAAGCAAGCTCCTAATGTCACCACCAACCCACTTCCAGAGCACGGGTCAGTAATTCTTTGGATGATGGAGAATTAGAGATGGATCCCACCCCATTGATACACCATGTTGATCTGAGATAGGACTTGACGCCAGTAATTGAAGAGTTGACCGATGAACTTCTTAAGGCAATCATGACATTAGCAATTGGGGATCAAATTAAAGATGAGGCTTGCATGATTCACATAATGAGAGATACAGAGGGGGAGTCTGATTATGAGGAGCTTAATAATTTCGGTGACATGGTGAATAACCCGGTATGTGCCATAGGTGGGGATAACCCAATAATGGATCCCACTGATGTCATCCATCCAACATTATATATCCAAATAGTGATAGAATTTTCAGACAAAGAGGAAGAAGGTGTTAATTCAAAAGTAGCTGAGGATGAGCAACTGGCGAACATAGTAGCACTCTTAAGCATGATGGAAGATCATCTGAATGAGACCAACAAAATATTGGGTGACATGGCTATCAGTAAAGACTACTATGTTGAACATGGGAAGTTCCTCTAGGAAGTAGGGGAAAATGACACATTAGAAGAAGCATTAGACATGGAACTCCCGCGTCTCTTTAATGTAGTGAAGAAGGTGCGAGCCTAGGTTTGTGACATTTGTGAAGGACCTTGACTTCCTAACCCCAGTAAGGAGAAAAAACCCAAAGAGCCAATGGACCACTACTGGGACAAGTTTTGGGGACAACTTTAAGTTTACTTAAATCCAAGAGTCAACCGGTCTAAATGTCACCAAATAAAGCACTGAGTCTGTCCTTGAGTCTGTCATTGAGTCCTTTGATGTCATTTCTTTTCCTATAAATAATAAATTCAAGTTTATGTATTCTGAATATGTCATTCCTCTTTTTGATATTAATGAAATTCTTGATTCTGAGTATGACTTGTCTCCATTTTTTTATGATGATCTTAATAAATATCATAGTTTAATAAAACAATGCAAGCCCAAGAAAGTCCAACCTATCGGTGAGGATACTCTGGTCATTAATTTGGGAACAGACCAATGCCCTCGAGATGTTAAAATTAGTGCTACCCTAGATAATGAAGAAGCAGCTCAGATGACAAGTTTTCTCTAGGAATTCATGGAGGTGTTTGCATGGTCTTATAAAGATATGCCTAGGATTGATTCAAGTATTGTGCATCATTGTTTACCGACATACCCTGACGCGAGACCTATCAAACAAAAACCTAGAAGGATGCGTCTGGAACAGAGTGAGAAAATCAAGGAAGAAGTAATGAAGCAATGGAATGCCAGTTCCTACAAGTTGTGGAATACCCCCAATGGTTGGCCAATGTTGTTCCAGTCCCCAAGAAGGATGAGAAATTACGGATGTGTGTAGATTTCCAAGATCTCAATAGAGTGAGCCCAAAGGATGACTTCCCACTACCACATATTGATGTGGTAGTTGACAACATAGCCAAAACATGCAATGCTATCTTTCGTGGATGGCTTCTCGGGATACAACCAGATAAGCATGCACCCCACAGATAAGGAGAAAACAGCTTTCACCACCCGGTGGGGAATGTATTGCTACAAGGTGATGCCATTTGTGCTAAAGAATACCAGGGCAACTTATCAAAGAGTAGCTACTGCCATCCTCCATGATATGATGCATAAGGAAGTGCATGCCTACGCCAATGACATGATAGTAAAGTCCGCAGACAGACAGGGGCATGGCCGCGCCTTGAGGAAGTTCTTTGAAAGGATAAAGAAGTATCAGCTAAGACTGAACCCCTAGAAGTGCGTATTTAGTGCAATAGCTATAAAGCTATTGGGGTTCCTCGTAAGTGAAAGAGGCATTGAGGTTGACCCTATTAAGATTAAGGATATTCAAGAAATTCCCCCACCTCGAATCCTGAAGGAGATAAGGGGATTCCTTGGTCACATCCAGTACATTAGTCGATTCATATCTCGGCTGACTACTATATGTAATCCAATTTTCAACCTGTTGAAGAAAGACAAATGATCAGTGTCAACAAGCATTCGATAAAATGAAAGAATATTTGATAAATCCATTGGTGTCGGTACCACCTGTTGTTGGAGAACCTCTTTTATTATATTTGTCAGTGGGAGAAAACTCTATGAGAACATTGTTGGCCCAAAAGGGGAAAGGAAATGGTGCAGAACAGTCCATCTATTATTTGAGAAAAAAATTCCTAGAATATGAAACACGATACACACCTCTACAGAAGACCTATACTACATTGGTCTGGGTGACGAAAAGGCTGAGACATTATATAGTGGCATATCTGGTTCGATTCATTTCAAGGATGGATCTAATCAAATATCTCTTCAAAAAGCCAGCTTTGACAGGGAAAATGGCTCGGTGGTTATTGTTGTTGTCCGAGTTGACATCACCTACATCACTAAGAAGTCCATCAAGGGGTAGGTGGTGGTAGATCATTTGGCTGCTCACCCCACAAAAGATGAAAGAATGCTAGATGATGATTTTCCAAATGAAGAGATAGTCGTAGCCAAAGAAGAAACAACCAATGAATGGCAGTTGTATTTCGATGGGGCATCCAATCAAAAGGGGTTTGGTGAGGGGATACTTCTGGTGACTCTCGATGGGTTGTACTTGCCTTCATCCTTATATCTTGGCTTCTCTTGCACTAATAATATTGCTGAGTAGGAAGCATGTGCATTGGGACTAAGAATAGCATTAACTATTGAGGTAAAGAAGATCAAGGTATACAGCGACTCAACCATCATTATCTATCAAACTCAAGGGAAGTGGAAGACCAAAGATGAAAAGTTGAAATCATATCAGGAGCACTTGGAGGAGATGATTAAGCATTTTGAAAAGATCTTCTTTGAGTACTTTCAAAGAGATAACAATCGGTTTGTCGACACTCTCGCCAGTTTGGCATCTATGGTGGAATGTAATCCTATGGCCAAGGTCTGACCATTCATGGTAGAAGGAAGGGAGAAGCCTATATATCAGGATACAGTGAATGCTATTACTGTAGATGGAAGGTCATGGTTTGCGCCCATAATTGACTACATTAGAGAAATAAAGTACCCGATGGAGGCCTCTGAAGGAGAAAAGAAATTCTTGAGAAAATATACAACCCAATTTATCTCGCTGGGAGATTTGATGTATAAGAGGTCATATGACAGGATATAGTTGCTCTGTGTAGATGAAGAACAAGAAAAAATCATTATAGAAGAAATTCATCAAGGCCTTTGTGGACCTCATATGAATGCAAGGATGTTACCCAACACGATCCTACACTTGGGATATTATTGGAATGCAATGGAGGTAAACTGTGTGGATTTCTTCAAGAAGTGCCACAAGTATCAGATCTTTGCCAATATTATTCACATCCCATCTATGGAACTACACTCGCTCAGTTCCCCTTGCCCATTTTCTGCTTAGGGCATCAACATCATAGGAAAAATCCATCCAAAGGAATCCATTGGGCACAAATTCATCCTAGTAGCAATTGATTACTTCACCAAGGGGGTCGAAGCGTAGTCATATGCAATGCTTACAGCTGCCAAGGTGGAAAAATTCGTTCAAGATAACATTTTTTGCCAATATGGGGTACCATAGGAGCTTATATCAGATCAAAGGTCGCATTTCTAGGGCAAGGCCAACAAGATTTATGCAAAATTCAGTATCAGAAGGCATAAGTCCACCACTTATAGGCCATAGACCAATGGGGCAATCGAGGTAGCCAACAAGAACATAAAACTGATTATTCAGAAGATGGCAGATACCCACAAGGAATGGGCGGATAAGCTAACTTACACCTTATGGGCATATAGAACTTCCATAAGATCCTCTATAGGGGAACCCCCTTCTCCTTGGTTTATAGAATAGAAGTAGTGTTACCCACAAAAATATAGGTACCGTCACTCAGGGTGCTCCATGACAGTTAGTTACCCAAAGGGGAGTGGGTAAGAACTCGTCATGATGAGATCAATCTGATAGATGAGAAGCGGATGAAAGCTATAAACAACTTGAGGAAAAATCAACGAAGGATGGCTAAGGCCTTTAACAAGCATGTGAAGTCTCGTCACATACAGAAGGGTGAATTGGTTCTCCAAGAACAGAGGGCTCCTATTCATGGCCTAAGAGGGAAATTTAGACCAAATTGGAGCAGCCCATTCACAATCAAATAAATATTACTAGGGAAGGCCATCAGACTCGTGGATATTGATGGAGAAGAAGTACCAGGACTCGTCAATATGGATCAACTCAAAAGATACTATATGTAGGGTGAAGCACCTGAACTACATTAGACCTAATTCCTCACAAGGGATACGTAGGACACTCTATATATGCGAGTGTTGTCTTAATAACCTCAAAGAGAGAGAGAGAGAGAGAGAGAGAGGCAAAGGATTCTTGAATTAATGGTCAGAGTATCTACAAGATCAACTTTGCTTCAGTCCCTTAAGAATCGCCATCCAGCAATTGATTATCAAGTCACTTTCTTCCACCTATGATCCTTCAAATTTTTTCCATATTCAACCTTGTCAAGAATTGTAACCTGGCATCAATTATCAAGGCTAGTTCATTCTCACCCTTGATAAGATAGTCTCGGTACAATAAATGAAGTGATAAAATTTGTGTCGAGCCTTGGATGTGTGAGTGTTACTGAAAGATATTTCTAATCCATTGGGGCAATTGTAGGAAACATTAGCATGGGCTCTCTAGATGAGACATTACGTAAGTGGACCTTGAAGATAGACAGTGAAGAGCCAGATTTCCTAAAATCTTTGAATATGCATATGCTAAATAGAGTTGGATGCTAAAGTTACACCATAGAATGCTACGGTAGGTACCACAGTACTGGAATACAGAGCTCCATGTGTTTAGGTTTGGCATAGTAGAGAGGTTCCCCACTACAGAGGAATTCAAAGCTTATCTGCTTTCGCTCTCGCAGGAAGGTTTATGAAGTCAGACCACTCAAAGGAAATCCAGGATTTCTTCAGGTGGAACAAAGAAGAAATGATACAATTTATGAGCTATATAAAGATCAACATTTTGAAAGTATCAAGAGCATTCAGCATATGCCCACCACAAGACGAAATTCATCGCCAACATTAGGTCAATGCCTATCTTTTCTACATGATAGCACAATTCCTCCTCCGCATACCAGGGCAAGGGGTACATCCCGTCATTATAGAAGTTGTGAGGTAGTTGGAGGGAGGATATGATTTAGTCCCCACCATTTTGGCGGGACTTTTCCGAGGATTTGATGAGATGAACTACAAAGGAAAATTTGGGTTAGATTATTATATGGGATGTCCATCTATATTCCAGCTTTGGTTGACGGAGCGGTTGCAGTTACTGAAACCCTTAGGGGGTAGTCAGCTGAAGGTACACACTACCAAGATAAAAGATAAATTCCAAGGTTTGAAGACATCACCGACTGGGCACAATATTTACAAGAGAAGACCTTGGAAACTATAAATTGGGATTCACTAGTGGCCACAGGCCAACTTTTTATTGAAAACCTATGGTTGCAACTACATCAGATTGATGGGCCTGACCCACACTTCATTCTATCGCCCCTTATACATTATGCAGTAGTATCGACTTCCCCAAGGAGAGCCTGAGGAGATCAAGAATTTTCATCCACCACAAGAGTTGACGGTATCCATTGTTAATCTTCTTGTTAGAGTTTGGCCAATGTAAGAGGATTCGACCTTGGACAAAAGATTGTGTCAATTTGGTTTACTCTAGTCCCTCTTCACATATGACCATATGGAATCAAAAGGTGAAAGAGTGGTGCAATATCCACAAAGATAATTTGGTAGTTTTAAAATGTGCATTATAATAAAACATCATATTACCATTGTTTCATCAATAAAATAAAACAAAAAAGGAAAAATAATGAAAAGAGTTTACATGCATAAACATGAGCCAGTCTTGTGGCTGCCCATTATGGCCCCCTTGGCCACCCTGTGCATCTTGAAGATCTTCCTATAAAAGGAGATTCATCTCCTCCAAAGAAATGATGGGGCCCGCTTCAGTCTCTCCACCCGCGAAGTTAGATCCATCAAATCCAAAGCCAGATCCTCCTCTGTGACTCGCGCCAGCACCTCCATAACCAGGATCGGGAGCTCCATCGCAGTTCCCAGTGCTAGTACCTCTACCTCTGAACCTAAAATCTAAGTGGAATAGCCGTGCCTCGAGGTCAGCAACGTACAGTTCCTATCAATAGGCCATATTAGCAGGAATCTAGTACCAATGATGAATGAGAAGTAAGGAGTTACCAGATAGCGGTTCCATTCTGTCTGGCGGTACAAGCAAGTGTCGTAGCATGCGACACTCATAGTATACAGAAGGGGAAACATGTGATAAAGATAAAAAGGTTGAAGTTGGCACCAAAAGGGAAAATATGATAGATGAGGAAAGGAACTTACACAGACCCATGGTATCAAGAGGCACCATCGATCTGGGAAGCATGACCTAGGCTACAGGATTATGTGCATTGCGGTATGTCCACCAGGGAAAACCAGGGATTGAGGAGAGGCTCTCCACCATGTTAATATGTTATAGTCTAGCTCGGTGCCCATGTGTGTGGAACCCTCCACGGAGGTACCGATCGGTCTGTGAATGTTCCGGCTAATAAAGATGAGCGGCCTATCATATTGAAGAAGGGAACAAACTTATGCACTCACAAAATGGGAAATCAAGATGGCTAAACCAGATTTGGAGTAATTACCCGAGGACCATCCAATGTCAGTGGCACGCACACGGTCTTCTGCTGGAGAAACTCCTAGTAACTCCCCGCCAGATCAGTGAAGTGATCCACGGTCATGCCACCTAAGGCCGCCTGGAACTCATTCCCAGGCAAAGCATCCGGATCATGCATAGCCGGAGGAGGATAATGAGGGACCAGCGGACTATCGGGGTCGAACCACTATCTAGTGACTCTCTCTCTCTTAAATACCATGTTGAACCGCTGGGACCGACAGAATAAGACACGGAGACCGGTGAGCCATCTGGCCTAGTTCCTGTGTGCCAAGGAAGGAAAGGTCACATTCTGAAACGGAGTCTAGTTCACTTGCACAAGAAGGAAACAAGTGTAATAAAGAGAAAAAAAAAAAAAAAAAAAAAGAGGGCAATGAGAAGTAAAGACATACCTTAGAGATTAGGTTCAAAAGGTCTCTCCCTGAGATATGATGGAGATGAGGAGTCACACCCAAACTCCATCTCCAGGTAATGGGAAAGTCCTCACTATCTGGGTTCTTCTGAACCAAAGAGAGGAAATCCAGGTGCTTGTACACCCAAGGCTGTCAAGAGAAAAAGAAAAAGAGAACATCAATCATGTGCAGAAGTAAAATGGAGCAAACAAAAATATGTCGGCATGTTGGTTCTTACTTGCAGGATGTAGGAAGCCCCGTACACAATAGGATCGTCGAGGTCTAAATGGTCCATCATCCTTAGAAAGTAAGCATAGGCGGCACCGCCCCAATCATACATCTGGGTGCCGTTGAGATCCCGGAAGTAATAAGTAAGTCAAAGATCCACTTTATCTGAAGGACTATTGAACAGGCACTGGCCAGCCCAATAGAGGTGCACGCACCAAAAAAACTGATCTCTCTCCCGTCAAGAGGAAGGTATGATCTTGCCCTTCCCAGACTAGAAGTTACGAAGGGCCAAAAGGAGAATAGTCAGTTTATCAGAATCAATGCCAAGGAGCTCAGCAATGGCCTCCCTATCAAAAGGGGTGGATAGAGTGATATAGGCTCTCGCCCAAATGGAAGACCCGTCAAAGCGTGAAAGCAGAGTGGAGTGACTATCATCTCACCCACAGGAAGGTGAAAAGTATAGGTGCTCGGTCACCACCACCAGGCCAGAAAACGGGTCAACTCGACGTCCATCTTTCAGCCACATGACAGGAATCAGGGTCACAATGGCATGTTGCAGACAGTCCGCTGAAGCATAGGGTGGGAGCAATTAATCCAACCTCCCTCTGTTACATAGGCGTGGGATGGCCCTATCATTACAAGTAAGCATTCCAACATAAGCATCATGGATGCATGCATAGCAAACATGTACAAGCATTTATTGACATGTAGAATAGGAGTTCATACATGAAGCATAGTAAGAAAATGCATAGTCATGACATGCATTCATCTAGGTATAGCATGATCCAATCAAACATCATAAAAATACGCGAGCATATAATGTAAAAGGGCATACATCCATAATCATACATACATTAAAATGTACATGTTAGGACTCTTATGTGGGCTTAACTGATATTGATTGACCCATTGGGCCCAAGAGAATAAGGACCACTCTAATTAGGAAACTTCTAGCCCTATTCTATTGTGGGAATGGATTAGGGTTTAGGAATTCTATTATATATAGAATACTGACGGTCCCTGCAGCTATTACTTTCATAATAATATTTTGAGAGCACTGCTTTCTCACAAAGCTAGTGTAGAGACAGAGAGAAGATCCCATAGTAAGAGGCTGCAGAAGATCTCAGTAGAAGGACCCATATTGAGTGGTTCTTCATCATAATTCGTGGTACAAGCGTCAACCTTGATTTAGGGACTTTATTCACGCTCAATGGGTATGTGATTGATTTCTTTCCATTATTCATTCTTGTATTCTATACACTATAGGTAATTCAAATGATTCTAGGATTTAGAATCACTAACAATTGGTATCAGAGCCTACACTATGGTGTTAGAATCAAGAAATTATGTAAGAAAAAAAAAGATTTGGGTTTCTATTTATGAAAATTATTATTTTACTCTTACTTAAAGATCCCGTATGGGAAAACTTTCTTCACAAAAGTTGTAGAGCACAAGAAGACGGTCGCGGCGGTATGCCGCACGTCGCCGGAAACCTCCGGACGCGCCGTCACGCGCCACCGTAAATCGGCTGCCGGAGGAGAGAGAAAAATAAAAATTTTTCAAAAAAAAAACGGCGGCGAGTCATCGCCGGGTCAACTCGGAAACCCTACCTAGTTGACCCGGGATGCAGTGGGTCAACTCATGACCCACTCGGTCAAAGGTTGACCGGGTCGTTGACCCGGAACTAATTTGCCCGAACCGGTTGACCCGGATTGATTTTGATTCAAAAAAAAAAAAACAGTAACTTCAAACGGCTCGTACGGGCAAACGGTGAAGAATTTTTCACCCTGGTTTTTTGCGTTGAGTCCAGTTTTTCGTGCTCTTCGTTTTGATATATTATGAGCCTAGTTTTGATCAACTTTTATGATCTATTTTGTATAAGTTACAAGTATGGGTGTTTAATGATTCTTTATAATTTTCCTATTAATTGGAAGAAATGAAAGAAAATCAACTCATACATTACTTGCATATCAGAATATGAACTTGTTTATTCTTGGTAATGTAGTTCATGCTTTTGTTTATGAATATTTTTTATTCATGGTTAAACAATCCCACTTTTAGCTGCCGGAATGAATTTGTAGACTATTACAGTAAGATTGGGTGGAATCCACCAAAGTGGTAAAGTTCAACCTTATTGTAATAGAATACAAATCAAAGGTCTTCTTTGTCTGAAAAAAACAGAGAATAATGGTTGGTAGCAAGGTTGCTAATGTTCACCCAAAGGTGACATTATCAAAAAAAAAAAAAAAAAAAAAAAAAAAAAAGGATTTCTCAACCTAGAAGATGCTGTCCATCCAAAGATGGCGGTACTTTTCGAAAGTTAGAAGAAGTCTCGCAGTAATAGCAGAAACTTGAGTGGACCAGTATGTTTCAGACCCAAAGGTCAGAAATGTAGTTTCGGTTGACACTCATGAAGTAATTGATACTTGAGCATGTAATGTTTAATTTAGCTAATTGTTACATGTTTATTCTTTTACATATATGTCTGTATGTTGAATAGAATATTCTTTATTAAAATATTCAACAGGATGTCTTCTAGTTTTGGTGTACTTGATATTCCTAAGCTTACTGGGGATAATTTCAACAAATGGATGGAAGACTTAGAGGTCTACATGATTCTCAAGGACCTAGACCTGTGTACTAGAACCACCAAACCAGCTGAACCTACTGCAACCAGTACCCAAACTGAGAAAGGGGATTATGACAAGTGGGTCACTGCAAATAGGAAATCCTTGGTTGTTATTAAAAGTGCTTTGCCTGAGTCTATCAAGGATAGTGTTGCTAAAAAGTATACTGCTTCTGAGTATTTGGCTGCTATAAAAGCTAAGTTTGATAGCTCTAAGAAATCACAGGCTCACGATCTCATGAGCCAATTGACTGGGGCTAGATTTGATGGAGTAGGAAGTGCTAGAGAGCATATACTGGAATTGATTTCCCTAGGAAACAAGATCAGAGGTACAGGTATTAACTTTGATGATGACTTCGTGGTCACCATTGCCTTGAATTCTCTACCTGAGAGCTACAAGACTCTTAAGACTACTTATAATACATTGAAGGATAAATGGGGTCTTGATGAATTGATCACTGTGGTAACTCAGGAAGAGAGAACAATTAATAGGACCAAAGTTGAAAGTGCCAATCTTACTCAAGGTAAGACTTCATCATCTATGGGACCTAACAAAGGGATCAATAAGTTCTTTAAGAAAGGAAAATTCACTCAATTTAAAGGAGGGAAAAACAAGAAGGGAAAACAAAATTTCAAAGAATCAGGGGTACAAAAAGACATGAGTGGCATAGAGTGTTTTTGGTGCAAGGCCAAAGGACACATGAAGAAGGATTGTTTTAAGAGGAAGACCTACCTTGAGAAAAAGAAGGATGATGGTATGAATCTATCCTTAGTATGTTTTGAATCTTGCTTGATTAATGTACCAATTGATTCATGGTGGTTAGATTCTACGTCATCTATTCACGTCACTCATTCCTTGCAGGGGTTCCTAAACAGGAGGGTGCCAAGCAAGGATGAAGTGACGGTGTTCGTGGGCAATGGAGCTAGAGTTGAAGTGGAAGCCATAGGAACTATTAGATTATTTTTTCATTCAGACTCATTTATTGATTTGAAGGATGTTGTTTATGTTCCCTCTATGAGGAGGAATTTGATTTCAGTTTCTAGACTTTGTTCAGATGGTTATTCTGTTAATTTTAATCAAGTTGGATTTTATTTGTTACATGATTCTATCTCTATTGGTAGTGGTACTCTTATTGATGGGCTTTATAGATTGAATTGTAATTCTTCATGGGTTCTGAATGTGGGAGTGAAACGGTCTCTGATTGATGAGAAATCCTCCATGTTGTGGCATAGAAGGTTGGGTCATATTTCAATCAAGAGGATGAAAAGATTGGTAGAGGAAGGGATATTAAAAGATATTGATTTTCAGGACATGGAAACATGTATAGATTGCATTAAGGGAAAGATGACAATCTCCAGGAAAAAGGATGCTACTCGCAGCATTGAAGTATTAGACCTCATTCACACTGACATCTGTGGGCCTTTTACTGTCCCTACACTCACTCGGCACCGTTATTTCATAACTTTTATTGATGATTGGTCAAGATATGGGTATGTCTTCCTTATCAGTGAGAAATCTAGTGCTCTAGATGTTTTCAAGATTTTTAAAGTTGAAGTTGAACTTTTCCACTCCAAGAAGATCAAAGTGGTCAGATCCGACAGGGGTGGAGAATATTATGGGAGAAGTGGTGATTTTGAGCAATTGCTTGGTCCTTTTGCAAAATTCTTGCAAGAACATGGGATAGCTCCTCAATATTCCATGCCTGGAACACCACAGCAGAATGGAGTAGCTAAAAGAAGAAATCGTACTCTGAAAGACATGGTCCGTTCTATGGTGAGCAATACCACCTTACCATAATCCTTATGGGGAGAGGCACTTAAAACTGTTGTTTACCTTCTCAATAGAGTGCCAAGAAAATCTGTGAATAAGACTCCCTATGAACTCTGGAGTAGCAGAATACCTAGCCTTAGACACTTGCGAGTGTGGGGATGTCAAGCAAAAGCCAAAGTCTTTAACCCTCAAGAAAAAGTTTTTGACTCAAGGACTACAAGTTGCTATTTTGTGGGATACCCAGAGAGGTCTAAAGGGTATAGATTCTATTGTCCTGGTCCAGAACACAAAATTGTAGAGACCACTCATGCTAGATTTGTTGAATGCAATGAAGAGTCTAGAACTCCTCGTAATTTCTCTTTTGAAGAAGGGGAGTATGACACTCCTGAGATAGCACCTGTTGAGTTGAGAAATTCACTTATTGATCTCAATCCCATCCTGTCTGATGATACAGTCACTCAAACTCCAATTGAATATGATTTGCAAGTTGGGACAGATATTGCTATTGCAGACCCACTTTCACCTCCTGATACCGCTAATATTGGTAGGCTTCCACCTGAACCTATAAGGAGGTCTACTAGAGTGCGCAAGCCTTCTCTGCACTCTGATTATGTTTCTTATTTGAATGAGTGTGAGTTTGACATAGGACAAGAAGAAGACCCTGTTACTTTTCTTCAAGCAGTTAATCATAAGCATTCAGACAAATGAGTAGAAGCAATGAAGGAAGAGCTGTTATCCATTAGCAACAATGGAGTATGGGAATTAGTGCAAATTCCAAAGGATTGTAAGGCTATTGCATGTAAGTGGGTTTTCAAAACCAAGACAGATTCTCAAGGTAGAGTAGAACGCTACAAAGCTAGACTCGTGGCAAAGGGTTTTACTCAGCGAGAGGGGATAGATTACAAGGAAACCTTCTCACCTGTCTCATCAAAGGACTCATTCAGAATTATCATGGCCATTGTTGCCCATTTTGACCTAGAGTTACATCAGATGGATGTGAAAACAGCATTTCTGAATGGAGAGCTGTCAGAGAAGGTGTACATGAGACAACCTGAAGGTTTTGAAGAAAATGGTAAAGAGGACTTTGTTTGTATGCTGAAAAAGTCTCTTTATGGGTTAAAGCAAGCATCTCGACAATGGTACTTAAAATTTGATCGAGTTGTGACTTCTTTTGGTTTTGTAGAGAATCCAATCGATCAGTGCATATATCTGAAACTCAGTGGGAGTAGTTTCATCTTTCTTGTGCTCTATGTGGATGACATTCTGTTGGCTAGCAGCAACAAAACCTTATTGATGGAGACCAAGGGTTTTCTTTCAGAAAACTTTGAAATGAAGGACATGGGTGAAGCAAGTTATGTGCTTGGAATCGAGATTAGTCGTGATAGGCCGCGGGGGTTACTTGGGCTATCACAACAGGCATATCTTGATAAAGTTTTAAAGAGGTTTAACATGTCTAAATGTTCTGGTGGTGAAGCACCCATCAGTAAAGGAGACAAGTTGAACAAGCAACAATGTCCAAAGAATGATATTGAGAGGAGCTCAATGAATGACAAGCCTTATGCCTCTGCCGTTGGAAGTTTGATGTATGCACAAGTTTGTACTCGCCCTGACATTGCCTTTGCAATTAGTGTACTTGGCAGGTTTCAATCTGATGCTGGTTTGGCTCATTGGACTGCAGCAAAAAAGGTCATGCGCTATTTACAGCGGACAAAGGACTTCAAGCTAGTGTTCAGTAAATCAGAAAAATTTGAAGTTGTGGGGTATTCTGACTCGGACTTCAGTGGGTGTACTGATGATAGAAAGTCTACCTCTGGATACATTTTTATATTGGGAGGAGGAGCTATTTCTTGGAAGAGTGCCAAACAAACTATTTTAGCTTCATCCACTATGCAAGCTGAGTTTGTGGCACTTTATGAAGCTACCAAGCAGGCAGTGTGGCTGAGGAATTTTATATCTGAACTGAAAGTTGTAGATTCCATCTCTAAGCCTTTGCATTTGTGGTGTGACAATATTTCTGCTGTTTTCTTTGCAAAGAATAACAAGAGATCTAGCAGCTCCAAACACATTGAGATTAAATATCTTGTGGTTCGCGAGAAGATCAACACTGGGGAGATCGCTGTTGAGCATATTATTACTAAAGAGATGGTTGCTGATCCTCTGACCAAAGCTCTTCCAGTGGGAATTTTTAAGACTCATGTTTCTAACATGGGTGTGATGGAATCTTTTGATATGCTTGTTTAGTGGGAGTTTACTTATCCATAGTGGTATTGTAATAAACATTATTTTGTTAGATCATACATTATGAGCACAATCTATATTGAGGATGTTTACTTTCCAGTATAGTGTTCATTTATATTTTCTCTCATCGTATTGTTGTATGATTATTGTGGTTTACTTTGACATGTCACAGTTAATGGCGGTGTTTAGCCAAGTTTCGTGATTTATGGCGGTATTTAGCCTAAATCCATGGAGATGGTTGTTAACCATAGGTTGTATGCCAAAGTGAGATATTAATACAAGAAAATGACGATTTGCCTAAGTATTGATTAATATCAAAGTTCTCTACCTGTGAGGTTTTCAAGGTAGGCTGGTCTTTAGATCAGGAACGGACCTATAAGGAAGGATATATCTTATGTGATCACAGTTATGATATAATTCCTTATATCTATGTTTCCAGGCGATTTGAATTGATAATTTTCTGTTGTCTGTAACATTAGATAGTTATATGCCGTATATTGAGGTGTATTTTCTACTATTGTTCAACAATGGAGATTATTGATTGGATCAAAGTTTATTTTGAGTGGTATTCAATCTTGGGATTATTTGGCCAGATGTCAATAGGAAGACATTAGTATCAGTGTAGCCCAAGTGGGAGATTGTTAGGACTCTTATGTGGGCTTAACTGATATTGATTGACCCATTGGGCCCAAGAGAATAAGGACCACTCTAATTAGGAAACTTCTAGCCCTATTCTATTGTGGGAATGGATTAGGGTTTAGGAATTCTATTATATATAGAATACTGACGGTCCCTGCAGCTATTACTTTCATAATAATATTTTGGGAGCACTGCTTTCTCACAAAGCTAGTGTAGAGACAGAGCCTAACCCCTCCCCTTCCTCCGGCTAAGGTCCGTCTCCGACGGCGACCCCTTCTCGGTTCGAACCTCTCTTAGTCCAACTGATGTTTTAGGCCACGCCCTATTGCAGGTTACTCCGTAGTTCCGGTTCTCTGGTGACAGAGAAAGAACCTTTCAGCGATGGGTTCTCAGGCCAAGGAGTGGCTGTTTTATACCCTGTAACGGCTCAGGTTGATCTGTCTCTGAGACCTTGAACTCCGGGGGTCCTGATCGGCCTCGACTAGGCATCTGTTGATCTAATTGAGTTTCACCGACGGGAAATGCTGCTCGGATTTGGATTTCTGCCTCCCTTCTTTTAGGTATGTCCCTTTCCCGACGATCTACTTCTTCTAGAAGTTCTTCTTCTTCTACTTCCCCTTCTTCTTCCCGGTCATCTTCTTTCTCCTCCATAGAGTCCCTCTACGAATTTGATTATCTCCCTGAAGATCAAATTATTCCGTCAACCCCTTCTCCCCTTCTGAACCCTTATACTGTCTTCCCAAAGAAGACTTCCTCCTCTGCTACCTGGAAATCCCTTTTGGCCCCTAGGAAGAAAACCCCTCCAGTTAAGGAACTTGTTCAGGCTTCCCGATGTGAATTATATCACATCCCTGCCACTGATAAGGAACAACTGTTCACGTTGGAGATCCCGACTTCTCTCATCCCTGATTGGCAAAACCAGGGTTATACCCATCTCCATTTAGGTGCAATTAAATTCGCCCTTACTTTCCATGGCAGGAAAGGCCTTCCCGTGGTCTCCCGTATTGCTCTCCTCGACAGCCGTTTCCTCCGGTATGAACATGATGTTTGTTCTATTGTCCAGACCACCTTGAACGCAGGAACCGTCTTCCTTACCCTGTACCCTAACTTTAATGTTCCCCTGGCAGATCCTCTTCTCCCTACCGCGTTAAAATTCCAGATCCAAATCTCTGGTTCTCCCCTTGCCCCTACGGCTTTAGCAGGCACTATCCACTATCAAATGGCTTATCGGTTACAGAACCATGCCTTTGACCTGTCTACAGGACATTCTGAGGATGCCTTATTCCTCTCAGTGGATTCTGACCATGTTCCTAGCCTTACCCATGTCCCAAGATAAATTTCTCGAGATGAACTTCTTCGTCTCCTTCCCTCTTCTTGGGTCACGGCTTATGAACAGCAGATGGCTTCTCAGCAGCCTGCTCCAGTGGAACCCCTCCAGTCTACAAACCCACAGTTCATCCGTCACCCTTCTGGTGAGGTTGAAATTAGGTTTCCTCCTCCACAACCATTACCCTCTCCTTTCCCTACTCGGTTTCAGGGCATGATCCAAATGGATAAGATTCCAATCAAATCTTTTGATGCTCAAGGCAACCCGGTTTACTATTTCTCTGATCCAGTCACTGGTCATAAGTATTTTGATCTCTGTGACTGTGATGATTGTCTCCAAGACTCTGATGATGAAAACACCTATCGTCCTACAAGAAAGTCCTCCCAGACTATTCTACGGGAACGATATGAGTCCGGAGATACTACCGTTGGACCCTTAAGCAATGAAGCTCGGTATCCCTTTATGGTTAAATATGGAAACCCTCCTCCAGAACCACCTTATGTTCCACCTCCTACTCCGGTTTGTAAACCTTCTCCACCATGTACACCACCGTCTCCTATGGTTCCCCCTTGCTGCATGTATGCTCCAGGATCCTCTTCTTCTTCTCCTGTGAAGAATTTTCCTGGTCCTACTGATTATGATCCTGATTCTCATGGTATCCGTCATGTTTGGAAAGTTAAACCACCAATTCTCCCTTCTGGACAACCAAAAGAGATCTCCCCCGCTGAAGCAGCTCTTAATTGGCAAAATGAAAATGCCATAGTCCAAAACCAGTACTTGGAACGTATTCTGGCTACTTCCCAGCACACTCATAGTACTGTTGGCCGGCATACTCAGTTGATCCAATCCCTAAAAACTGAGATGGATCAAGTCCATATGGAACTTGCTGGTATAGCTTCCTCGACTGCTGACACAGCCCAGGCCTTTGCCCTTATAGGCCAAAAAGAGAAACATCTGAGGTTTCTTGAAGCACAACTTCACAGCCTTCAACAAGCTCCACCTCAGGCAGCAACATCCAGTCGACAGCAGCCTCTTCCCTTAACAGTTCCCAGTATGGCTCCTCAGGATCCTTTTGCCATATACACTATTCCGGCTCCCCCGGTAACTTCTCAGCGATCCTTTCCCCTTGAAGAGTTGAAAGCATTACAGCGTCAGCAACGGAATCTGAACCCCAGGCAACAGCAACAGAAACAAAAACACCCTATCCTAAACCCACCCTTGGACAACCCTGCTCCTCCCCAGTTCCAACCATATCCTATGGCTGTTTCCTATCCTGCACCCACACCACCTATTTCTACCTATCCATCACCTTCACCTTCACCTTCTCCACCTCGAACAAAACCCAAATATCCTCCTATCGGTGCTATAACCCCTTCTGGTGATGATGTCCTCACAGATCTTCTTACCACCTTAGCTCTCCATGATCCCACACCTGTCCCTTCTTTCATGAACACAGGCCAAGATCCCCCTGCTCCATATCCTGCTTCTCCTACTGTTGATGAGTTGGATGGTGATCAGGAGGACCCTATGGTCCATAATCCTGAACCTGCACCACAGCCCCCTCCAACATATGCCCCATTCTCTAACCAAGACCCTAAACAGTTTTTCACCTTGGATGATGTCCCTGTCTCTAAATGGGCATCAAAGTTTGCTGATTTCCATGCCTGGATTAATGCTGAACTTCTACAAGAAGGTGCTACATCAGTCAGTGTTCTGACTAAGTTTGTTGCACGATTGCAAGGAAAACTCAGGGAATGGTATTTAGCTCTTGGTGGTTATCGACAATTACAACTTGTCCAACTACCTGAAGGCCAATTCATTACAGTCTTATATCAAGAATTCCTTGGTCCTGTCTCCAATGATATTACAAAAGCTCGTGAAGAGTTTTTACAACTCAAGTGCTGTTCTCTGGCTCGTCCGGATCTTGATAAACACTATGTCCGCATGACAGACAGGTTCCATAAGATTGGTGGCCTTGATGATGAGAACCTTAAGCAGATCTTCCTCAACTCTCTTCCAGATCCTCTTGGTGCTGATACACTGCAGTTCCTACGCAACCAGAACATTGCTCTAGCTTGTTGCAGTATCGGATCCTTATACAGCTTTGCTCTCACAGCTCTTGACAAACTGTGCAATGTCAAGAAAATCTGGAAAGAATTACAGTCCAAGTCTGATAAAGTGTCCTCTGCCTGTGACACTTCTTGGATGAAAATCAAGTGCAAAGGTTCTGATCACAACTGTGATTGTCCAACAAAGAAGCAGTTCCATCACAAGCAGTTCTTTCGTTCCTCTAGAAAGCACAAGAAACGGTTTCCGTTTAAGCCTTCTCGGTACAAACGGTTTAAACCCCAGTGGAAATTCCTTCGGAAAAAACAATTTCGTGGGAAATTCAAGAATACTTCTTGCTTCATCTGTGGAAAAGATGGACATTTTGCAAAAAATTGTCCTAACAGAAGTAAGAAAGACAAGGTGCTACATATGCTTGCCTCCCTCCATCATGATGATCTACAAGATGCTGACCTTGAATCTCTGTATTCCTTAGATGCAGAGCCTACTGACCTCTCCCTCTTTGCTATTGATTACCCAGATGAGGTTGATCCCCAACACCTCACAGACTCAGACCCAGAGTCCTCTTATTCCGAGTCCGAGGAATCAGATCCCCTCTACCAGGTTATCCCTTTCCTTTCCCAGAAAAAAGAACCAACACCTCTTCCATGTCAGTCTATTTCCTTACCCCATGCAGCAGTAACCCTTATCCCTGAACCATATGCTAAACCTGTACATCTAATAGCTTTTCTAGATACAGGTGCTGCAACAACCATTTTGTCCCCAAAAGTCCTTCCCAACCATTTCTGGAAACCTCAAGTCCCTCCTTTACCATTTTTAGCAGCTAATGGTGAAACCTTCTATATCACCTTAGTTACTAGAAAACCCATTAAAATCCAACTCCTTCCAACCCTTTCCTTCTCCCATGTTATGTTAGGATCCCAGTGTCCCGGTAAAGACCTTATTATAGGTTTTGATGTCCTCAGTCACCTTCCCCTTAAATGGACTCCCCAAGGTCTTGTGTATAAACAACAACTTCTCCCCTGGTCCCCTTTTTCTAACATATTTCTTGCAGGAACAGGTCCTACGTTATTCGATGATTTTAAAGGAACACTTCTGCAAACCTCTTGTGCAGCCTCCCATACTGAGTTCCTGACAAAGTGCTCACATCCTGGAATGCCTCCTGAACATTTGACCCTTGCCGTCCAAGAACTTACTCAACTTCAAGCGCAAGGATTACTTGAAGCTACTGTGTCTCCCTGGGCATGTCAGGCGTTCTATGTGAACAAAAGAACAGAACAGATCCGTGGAAAAATGAGAATGGTTATTAATTATCGGCCTCTGAACTTTTTCCTGGCTGATGATAAATTTCCATTACCAACCCGTCCTGCTCTGTTACTTCAGTTAGCCTCAGCAACTGTCTTCTCCAAGTTCGACCTAAAAGCAGGTTTTTGGCAACTTGGTATTATTCCTGAAGATAGACCAAAGACAGCTTTTTGCGTCCCTGGTCATCATTTACAGTGGACAGTTATGCCTTTTGGATTGAAGACGGCTCCATCAATATTCCAGCGTGCCATGATGCAAATCTTTGCTCCTATTCAAGAACAGGCCCTGATTTATATTGATGATATTCTTCTGTTTTCCTCCACACAGGATGAACATTTTAGCCTCCTTCAACATTTCCATCAGATTGTTCAAGACTATGGAATCATGCTCTCCCCAACGAAAATGCAGATTGGTGTCTCCACCATTGATTTTCTTGGCGTCACTATTACCAAAGGAACATATGAACTCCAACCACATATTGCTACTTCTCTACAGCAATTCCCTGATGGTCCTCTGACAAAACATCAGGTCCAGCAATTCCTTGGTATAGTCAACTATATGACTGAGTTTCTTCCTCAACAAATCAGACACACGTCTGTCCTTCATCAACTATTGAGAAAGAATGCTCCTCCCTGGTCAGCCGAACACTCTGCAGCTATTCATGCTTTGAAGCAGTTAACTACAAGACTCCCCTGTTTACAGATTCCTTCTGATGGGCGTAGGATTCTCCAAACAGATGCTAGTGATACTCATTGGGGTGCAGTTCTCTTAGAAGAAAACCCTGATTCTACAAGAACAGTGTGTGGCTACAAGAGTGGCTCATTCAAAACCTCTGAAGCCCATTATCACTCCACATTCAAGGAAATTCTTGCAGTTCGCCGTGGCATTGAAAAGTTCCAGTTTCACCTCATTGGACACAGGTTCCTCATTGAACTGGACATGTCAAGCTTCTCTCGAATGCTTGAGTTCCGTCAGAAACAGCTCCCTAATGATCAACTGCTCCGATGGGCTCAATGGTTCTCAAAATGGTCCTTTGATATTAAGCACATCAAAGGAAACGAAAATGTCTTGGCAGACTTCCTTTCCCGACCAACCTCTACCTTTTCGGTCATTCCACTCCTATACCCTCTAACTCCAGGAGCGTCCTCTTCCTCCTCCTCAGCCACACCTCAGCCTTCCCCTAGCCATACCCTTTGCTGTCATATCCCTCCTCATCTTCCCCCTGAAATCTTGCACACCTTAACCTACAAAGCCATCCTTACCTACAGCAAGCTCACAGCAATCCAGCTCCTCAGAATAGCCCTTCGACAAGAAGGTCTTTTCCTTGCTGGCTCTTCTTGCCACCCAGACTTCCCCTATCTCACAGCTTTTACCTTCAATTCCTTCCATGACCTACAGGAATTACCCCTTATATATAAATGCATATTCTGGCATTTATGTACAGCTTACTCCATCGCCATCAGCTTTCCCCTTCAAGCCATTTATGGTATGTGTTCTCGATGGTGTGATCCCATACACCCCCACCAGCCTAACCGCCCTATCCTCCATTTCTTACAGCTCTTTGCTCCTATGGACACCTGGTTGGATCTCTTCACCTCTCTTCTCCCACCAGAAGATTCCCCTGATATCCCTATGCACCATACCATTATCCTATTTCATAGACCTCCAGCAGTGCTCCAAGTCACTGACCCTCCACATACCCTAAACCCCTGCCATTTCATTAACTACACAACAGACTACCATGTGTATGGAACGAAGCCCTATACTCTCTTCATCAATCGCCGACAGCATCGATCAGAGTGGCGACAGTTTCTCCACACCATGTGCGAAGTCAATAATACTCAGCCACATCACGTTCCAGCTCCTCTTCTCCAGACCGTTGATTCTGCTTGGGAGCTTCACCAGAATGGTCGTCTTCCTTGCCCTCGTCTCATACCCCTCATGGATGCCTATGATGATTGGCTCATCGATAGCGCTGCATTCTATCCGTACAGCAGTTCTTCGGATCCAGATACTGATTAGGAATATATTGAGTATGTATCTTGTAAATAAGTATTAAGCAAGTATGCATGGCGTCTGTATGAAGTATGCATGTAGTGAGTATGTAAGTACGAATGTATGTTGGTATGCATGTCTGTATGTATGTATGCCGACACCCCCGACATACGGTCCCACAAGCATGTGAAGTCCATGTGAAGGACACATGATTTGGGTCCCACATGTCTACCCTTATCCTTTGTATTCCCTTGGCTATTTAAAGCCCCTTAAGGAATGGATTTGGGCAAGAGCCCTTGGTGTGACGAATACCCATGAGATAATGAGCCTACCCCCTCTCCTTTCTCCGGCTAAGGTCCGTCTCCGGCGGCCGTCCCTTCTCGGTTTGAACCTCTCTTAGTCCAACTGATGTTCTAGGCCACGCCCTATTGCAGGTTACTCCGTAGTTTCGGTTCTCTGGTGACAGAGAAAGAACCTTTGAGCGATGGGTTCTCAGGCCAAGGAGTGACTGTTTTATACCCTGTAACGGCTCAGGTTGATCTGTCTCTGAGACCTTGGACTCCGGGGGTCCTGATCGGCCTCGACTAGGCATCCGTTGATCTAATTGAGTTTCACCGACGAGAGATGCTGCTCGGATTTGGATTCCAGCCTTCCTTACGGTATGTCTCTTTCCCGACATTCTACTTCTTCTCGTAGTTCTTCTTCTTCCTCTCCGTCCCCGTTTTCTTCCCGGTCATCTTCTTTTTCCTCTATCGAGTCCCTATACGAATTTGATTATCTCCCTGAGGATCAAATTATTCCGTCAACCCCTTCACCCCTTCTGAACCCTTATACTGTCTTCCCAAAGAAGCCTTCCTCCTCTACTACCTGGAAAACCCTTCTGGCCCCTAGGAAGAAACCCCCTCCGGTTAAGGAACTTGTCCAAGCTTCCCGATGTGAATTATATCACATCCCTGCCACTGATAAGGAACAACTGTTCACTTTGGAGATCCCGACCTCTCTCATCCCTGACTGGCAAAACCAGGGTTATACCCATCTCCACTTAGGTGCAATTAAATTTGCCCTTACTTTCCATGGCAGGAAAGGCCTTCCCGTGGTCTCACGTATTGCTCTTCTCGACAGTCGTTTCCTCCGGTATGAACATGCTGTTTGTTCTACTGTCCAGACCACTTTGAACGCAGGAACCGTCTTCCTTACCCTGTATCCTAACTTTAATGTTCCCTTAGCAGACCCTCTTCTCCCTACTGCGCTAAAATTCCAGATCCATATCTCTGGTTCTCCCCTTGCCCCTACGGCTTTAGCAGGAACTATCCACTATCAAATGGCTTATCGGTTACAGAACCATGCCTTTGATCTGTCCACAGGACATTCTGAGGATGCTCTATTCCTCTCAGTGGATTCTGACCATGTTCCTAGCCTGACCCATGTCCCACGACAAATTTCTCGAGATGAACTTCTTCGTCTCCTTCCCTCTTCTTGGGTTACGGCTTATGAACAGCAGATGGCTTCCCAGCAACCTGCTCCGGTTGAACCTCTCCAGTCTACAGACCCGCAGTACATCCGTCACCCTTCTGGTGAGGTTGAAATCAGGTTTCCTCCTCCACAACCATTACCATCTCCTTTTCCTACTCGGTTTCAGGGCATGATTTCCCAAGAGAAAATCCCAATCAAATCTTTTGATGCTCAAGGCAACCCAGTTTACTATTTCTCTGATCCAGTCTCCGGTCATAAGTATTTTGACCTCTGTGACTGTGATGATTGTCTCCAAGACTCTGAGGATGAAGAAATCTATCGACCCAAACGAAAGTCTACCCAGACTCTTCTCAGGGAACGATATGAGTCAGGAGATACCACCGTTGGTCCCTTAAGCACTGAAGCCCGGTATCCTTTTATGGTTAAGTATGGAAACCCTCCTCTGGAACCACCTTATGTTCCACCTCCTACTCCGGTTTGTAAACCTCCTCCACCCGTTATACCACCCTCTCCTATGGTTCCTCCTTGCTGCATGTATGCTCCAGGATCTTCTTCTTCTTCCCCAGTGAAGAATTTTCCTGGTCCTACTGATTATGGTCCTGATTCTCATGGTATCCGTCATGTTTGGAAAGTTAAACCACCTATTCTCCCTTCTGGACAACCAAAAGAGATCTCCCCAGCTGAAGCAGCTCTTAATTGGCAAAATGAAAATGCCATAGTTCAAAACCAGTACTTGGAACGTATTCTTGCTACTACCCAGCACACTCATAGTACTGTTGGCCGGCATACTCAGTTGATTCAATCCCTGAAAACTGAGATGGATCAAGTCCATATGGAACTTGCTGGTATCGCTTCTTCGACTGCTGACACAGCTCAGGCCTTTGCCCTTATAGGCCAAAAAGAGAAACATCTGAGGTTTCTTGAAGCTCAGCTTCACAGCCTTCAACAAGCTCCACCTCAGGCGGCAACATCCAGTCGACAGCAGCCTCTTCCATTGACAGTTCCCAGTATGGCTCCTCAAGATCCTTTTGCCGTATACACCATACCGGCTCCCCCGGTAGCTTCGCAGAGATCCTTCCCCCTTGAAGAATTAAAGGCATTACAACGACAGCAACGGAATCTACACCCCAGGCAACAGCAACAGCAACAGAAACAAAAACACCCTATACTAAACCCCCCGTTGGAAACACCTTCACCTCCCCAGTTTCAACCATATCCTATGGCTGTTTCCTATCCTGCACCCACACCACCTATTCCTACCTATCCATCACCTTCACCTTCACCTTCTCCACCTCGAACCAAACCCAAATATCCTCCTATTGGTGCCATAACTCCTTCCGGTGATGATGTCCTCACAGATCTTCTCACCACTTTAGCTCTCCATGATCCCACACCTGTCCCTTCCTTCATGAACACAGGCCAAGATCCCCCTGCTCCTTATCCTGCACCTCCTACTGTTGATGAGTTGGATGGTGATCAGGATGACCCTATGGTCCATAATCCTGAACCTGCACCACAGCCCCCTCCAACATATGCCCCTTTCTCTAACCAAGACCCTAAACAGTTCTTTACCTTAGATGATGTCCCTGTCTCTAAATGGGCATCCAAGTTTGCTGATTTTCACGCCTGGATTAATGCTGAACTTCTACAAGAAGGTGCTACATCAGTCAGTGTTCTGACTAAGTTTGTTGCACGACTTCAAGGAAAACTCAGGGAATGGTATTTAGCTCTTGGTGGTTATCGACAATTACAACTTGTACAACTACCTGAAGGCCAGTTTATTACAGTGTTATATCAAGAATTCCTTGGTCCTGTCTCCAATGATATTACAAAAGCTCGTGAGGAGTTTTTACAGCTCAAGTGTTGTTCTCTAGCTCGTCCAGATCTTGACAAACACTATGTGCGCATGACAGACAGGTTCCATAAAATTGGTGGCCTTGATGATGAGAACCTCAAGCAGATCTTCCTGAATTCCCTTTCAGATCCCCTTGGTGCTGATACCCTGCAGTTCCTACGCAACCAGAACATTGCGCTGGCATCCTGCAGTATTGGATCCCTATACAGCTTTGCTCTCACAGCTCTTGACAAATTGTGCAATGTTAAGAAAATCTGGAAAGAATTACAGTCCAAGTCCGATAAAGTGTCCTCTGCCTGTGACACTTCCTGGATGAAGATTAAGTGCAAAGGTTCTGATCACAACTGTGATTGTCCAACAAAGAAGCAGTTCCATCACAAGCAGTTCTTTCATTCCTCTAGAAAGCACAAGAAACGGTTTACGTTTAAGCCTTCTCGGAAGGTAGTTGAGTAAGTTCAAGTAATCCTTGCACAAGAAAAAGTTGTATTGTTTCATCACAATCCACTATTAAAATATTAACTATTCCGCTTTTTCTAGTTTTTTTGTACATACATGCAAGCGTTAGCACTCTATATTGGTTAGAAGTCATGGATAGGCACACCATTCACATTTGTCAAGCTAGCAGGCAGCACCATGTGGGTGTGGAATTGTGAGTTTGGGCATCATATTGGAGGGGCATAAGTCATTTGAATGGGGAGGGAAGGAAGAGATAGACACAACGTGTGCTATTTTGTGGCATATGAACGGTGTTCCTAACCTTTTTCTATTTGTTACTTGCATTTAAAAAATACGAATTTTCTTTTTCCTTTTTATTTCACTCTTATTTTGCTTCAAATAACTTTATCAATAAATGTTTTATTTTATTTAATTTGCATTAACTTTATTTCTATTTAATAGCGCTTAAGAGGAGGTTTGAGGATGAGTAATTTAATTTGGAACAACTTTTTTTTTTTATTGAAATTTAATAAAATATTTAAAATTAATCTATTTCTTATTTAGGCAAGGAAAGAGAGTTGAGAAGAGAAGGGTATTGATATCAAATGAGGCCCCTAGTGGCTGAAGCACCCAATGCGCAACCATGTTCGCACATAGCTTGTATTATAAAAATTAGGCCCAAATGTTTATTAAATTCCGTGGGTCTTTAGCGGCATCAGTATGTCTAGTGAAGTATAATATTTCACTACTTATCTCTCTTCTTTTTTGTTTCTTGTTGGCCCCTCTCCAATCACCCCCGATTGGATAAGATCTGAATCCGTTCATGGATTAGTCCATGTGGTAAAGGGTCCTACATTTCACTACTTAATTATCATTCAAAAATTTTCGGTTCCAAATTATTCATAATAATTCTCATGGTCAAAAAATTTTTTTTTTTTTTTTTTTTTTTCAAACTGTATTATATTTGCACTATTTTCAGACTCCGAATTATTCAAATAAATTCATATTAAGTCCAAATTCTACCACATTATTGTTGAATTTGTTAACACTAGAGGATTGCAGCCAATCCTGATCCGATCCTAATGGTAAACGGTACAACCCATTGGCCCATTTGGGAAAAGACAATGTTTTCCCACTAATAATATCACGTTAAAATAAAGACATGCATGTCTCTCTCACTTAATGTCTTTACCAAAAAGATATTTATAAAGGGCTGTCCCACTTCATGTGCAGGGATTACAAAAGGCTAAAATGACAGTCTTCATCAAAGCATGCAAGCAAGCCCCATCTAACAATGAAGTGTTTCAAAAGGGCACATAAGGACACCATTTGAGACAAACGATAACTTGATGGTTGTCCCGGACGTCTCCTGTTTTATTTACCATCTATTTAATTAGATTTTACATTCCCCTTCTAATGGCGTCCGGATCCTCTCCAACTCTCCAGCCCTTTTGGGCCTGCATCAATTACCCTTCAATCACTTATTTAATGGCTGATAGAACTTGGATACATATGCCAATTGGGAGGAAAAATATTCTCTCTAACATCAATTACCCTCTAACCGCTCATTCAAAGACTCGGAAGAGTTGGGCATGCATCCCTAGGTATTGGCATGTATTTTCAAGTAGTTGGAGAGGAGCCCGATCTTGGCTGGAACAGGTGGAGAGTAATCCCATGACCATTTGGAAGAATGGAACTTGAGAGAGAGAGAGCGAGAGAGAGCCCTGTTAGTCAGATGCAGGGTGATGCTGCTATGCTCCCAACATGTTAGGAAAATGTTTTCTGTGGGTGACTATGGCTCCTACAGCCAGACACATGAGGATCTGAAATGAGCACTCCATCCCTTATGAAATTCAAAATGATGTCTCCATTGATACTTCCTCGTATGTTCCCATTGGCCGTTATATATATATGTAAAGGCTGAGCTCCCTCATTGGTTACCTTACCCCTAACATATTTAAGGTTGTATTGTGGATTAGGTAGGTCTTGAAAGTAGTCAGTGTGGACTGTCAAGTGTTTATATGTCCCTTGCCATAAGCAGTGGAATAGAAAGGGAAATCCTTTCTTGCACCGAAAAATAAAAAGTAATTCTTCCCCTTCAACCGAAGTTAAAAAATTGTTCATCAGTCCCTTTTACAACCTTTTCAAGAAACCAATTGTTAACAAAGGATGGTTTCAAGAATTAAAAATCCAGAATTGAGATTTAGATTGGTTTTGTTTAAATTCTGATCTTGATTGCATTGGAATCAGATAGAATCAAGATGAGGAACCTATAGGAATCAGTCAAAATAATTGATTGTAAAGTGAAGATGGTTTTCTCTTTACTTTCTTTTGGTCTTTGATTTAATGAATGTGATATGCTGATTGAAACTTAGACAACAAGAAAGATTGCACTTCAATTGGTTTTCTTAAATGTGGGGGTTTAGATGCTAAATGGTTCTTTTCTTAAAGATTTAATTAGGTGGGATGAAGTATGAGATTGAATTATATGAGCTTGCTTTTGTATGTTTGTCTGTTTTTTTTTTTTTTTTTTTTTTTTTT
>NW_024869817.1:391077-422105 GCF_013358625.1 Macadamia integrifolia
AGTCAATTACATGACAGAGTTTCTTCCTCAACAAATCAAACACACATCTGTGCTTCATCAACTCTTGAGAAAGAACGCTCCTCCTTGGTCTTTTGAACATTCTACGGCTATTCAAGCTTTGAAACAGCTCTCTACAGACTTCCCTGTTTACAGATTCCTTCTGATGGACGACGTGTCCTTCAAACTGATGCTAGTGATACTCACTGGGGTGCAGTTCTCCTTGAAGAGGCCCCTGATTCTACACGAACCATCTATGGTTACAAAAGTGGCTCGTTTAAACCATCTGAAGCTCATTACCATTCAACGTTCAAAGAAATTCTTGCAGTCAGACGAGGTATTGAAAAGTTTCAGTTTCATCTCATTGGACACAGGTTCCTCATTGAACTGGACATGTCAAGTTTCCCTCGAATGCTTGAATTCCGACAACGCACACTTCCCAATGATCAACTTTTACGATGGGCACAATGGTTTTCAAAGTGGTCCTTTGATATCAAACACATCAAAGGAAAAGAAAATGTTTTGGCAGACTTCCTCTCTCGCCCTACCTCTACTTTTTCTGTAATCCCAATCCTTTACCCAATAACACCAGGTGCTTCTACCTCCTCTTCCTCCCAGCCTCAGCCTCAACCAGCCATAACCTTTGCTGTGCTATACCTCCTCACCTTCCCCCTGAAATCCTTCATACCTTGACCTATAAAGCAATCCTTACTTACAGTAAGCATACCGCTATTCAGCTCGTAGAAATTGCCCTTCGCCAAGAAGGTCTATTTCTTGCTGGTTCTACCTTTCACCCAGAGTTTCCCTACCTCACCGTTTTTACCTTCAACTCTTTTCATGATCTCCAAGAGTTACCCCCTATTTTCAAATGCATTTTCTGGCACTTATGTACAGCCTACACCATAGCACTATGTTTCCCTCTCCAAGCCATCCAATCCATATGTATGCGCTGGTGTACACCGGTAAACCCACATCGCCCTAACCTCCCTATAATCCAGTTTCTCCAGCTTTTTGCTCCTATGGAAACTGTTCAACCTTTTCACGTCTCTCCTCCCACAGTCTGAGTCCCCTGACCTACCGATGCACTATACCAATATCTTCTTCCATAGACCTCCAGCCATCCTCCAAAGCACTGATCCTCCAGACACCCTACACCCCTGCCATTACATTCATTTCACCATTGACTATCATGTGTATGGAACAAAGCCCTATGCACTCTTCATCACTCGAAGACAGCATCGATCAGAATGGAGACAGTTTCTTCATACTATGTGCAGAGTCAATGATATCCAACCTCATCAAGTTCCAGCTCCTCTTCTTCACACTGTTGATTCAGCTTGGGAACTACATCAGAATGCTCAACTGCCCTGTCCTCGCATCTCTCCTCTAATGGATGCCTATGATGATTGGCTTATTGATAAAGCTGCATTCTACCCATACAGCAGCTCCTCTGATCCAGATACTGATTAATATGAGTGTATGTATGTCTGTATGAGTATATGTATGTATGTCTGTATAAGTGTATGTATGTCTGTATGTCTGTATGAGTGTATGTATGGTAGGAGTATGTCTGTATGTATGCCGACACTCCCTGTATGTATGCCGACACTCCCGCATACGGTCCCACAAGCATGTGAAGTCCATGTGACGGCCACATGTCCTTTGGCCCCACATGTCTCTTGTTTGTATCTTGTATCTTTGGCTATTTAAAGCCCCTTATGAATGAAGTTTGGGTAGAGCCCGGTTATGACATACACCCTGAGATAAGAAAAAGCCCCTTATGAATGAAGTTTGGGCAGAGCCCGGTTATGACATACACCCTGAGATAAGAATGGTATCAGAGCCAGTCCTCTTCCTCTTCTCTGGCTAAGGTCCTTCTCCGGCAACCAGCTTGGTACGGTTTGAACCTCTGCTAGTTAAAGAGACGTTCTAGGCCACGCCCTATTGCAGGTTACTTCGTGGTTTCGGTTTTCTGGTGACAGAGAAAGAACCCTTTGAGCGATGGGTCTTCAGGCCGAGGAATGGCCGTCTTTTACCCTGTAACGGCTCGGGTTGATCTGTCTCTGAGAACTTGAACCCCGGGGGTGCTGATCGGCCTCGACTAGTCGTCTTTTTATCTATCTGAGTTTCGCCGGTGAGTTGTGTTGTTCGGGTTTGGACTTCATGCTTTTCTGATGGCTTTTTCCCCACAATCTTCTTCGTCTCGTAGCTCTGCCTCTTCTTCTCCTTCCTCTTCTCGATCTTCCTTTTCCTCTATCGATTCCTTATATGAGTTTGATTACTTACCTGATGATCAGCTTATCCCAAAAACTCCGTCTCCCCTGTTAAATCCCTATACCGTTTTTCCTAAGAAGAAATCTTCTTCTTCTAAATGGAAAACCTTATTGCTCCTCGAAAGAAAACTCCACCTTTAAAGGAATTGGTCTAAGCCTCTCGGTGTGATCAATATCACATCCCTGCAACCGATAAGGAACAACTGTTCACCTTAGAGATCCCGACGGCCCTTATTCCCCAGTGGAAAAATCAAGGTTATACCCACCTTCACTTTGGTGCGATTAAGTTCGCCTTATCTTTCCATGGTCGGAAAGGTCTTCCTATAGCCTCTCGGGTTGCCCTTCTTGACAGTCGTTTTCTACGGTATGAACATGCCGTTATTGCAACTGTCCAGACCACTTTGAATGCAGGAACCATATTCCTCACTCTCTACCCTAATTTCAACGTAGCCTTAGCGGATCCACATCTTCCCTCAGCTTTGAAGTTTCAGATTCAAATCTCTGGCACCCCACAGACTCCTACGGCTTTAGCAGGAACCCTCCACTACCAAATGGCTTATAGGTTACAAAATCATGCCTATGATCTAACTACAAGCCAACATGAGGATGCTCTTTTCCTCTCTGTGGACTCTGACCATGTTCCAAGTCTCACCCATGTACCCAGACAATTACCTCGAGATGAACTTCTTCGTCTCCTTCCTTCTTCTTGGGTCACGGCTTATGAACAACAAATGGCCACCCAACAACCTGCTCCAATTGAGCCACTTCAGTCTACTGATCCTCAGTTCATCACTCACCCTACAGGTGAGGTTGAAATCAGATTTCCTCCTCCGCCACCATTACCTTCTCCTTTTCCTACCCAGTTTACAGGAATGATTCAAGAAAATATTCCTGTCAAATCTTTTGATGCTCAAGGAAACCCTGTGTACAATTTTTCTGATCCAGTCACTGGTCATAAGTACTTTGACCTTTGTGATTGTGAAGCTTGTCTCCAAGACTCTGATGATGATGACTATTCCTATTGTCCCAAACGAAGGTCTTCTCAGACTATTCTAAGGGAAAGATATGAGTACGGAGACCCTACAGTAGGACCATTGAGTACTGAAGCCCGTTATCCCTTTATGGTGAAATACGGTGCTCCTCCTTTGGAACCTCCCTATGTTCCTCCTCTTACTCCGGTTTGTAAACCTCCCCCACCTGTTCATACACCTCCTCCAATAGTTCCTCCTTGTTGCATGTATGCCCCAGGATCTTCTTCTTCTGCTCCCTTGCAGAATTTTCCTGATCCTGCTGATTATGGTCCTGATTCTCATGGTGTACGTCATGTATGGAAGGTCAAATCCCCTGTCTTATCCTCTGGACAACCAAAAGACATTTCTCAGGCTGAAGCAGCTTTAAATTGGCAAAATGAGAATGCCATCGTCCAAAACCAGTACCTTGAACGTATTCTTGCCTCTACCCAGCATACTCATAGTACTGTTGGCCGACATTCTCAGCTACTTCAATCCCTTAAAGCTGAAATGGATCAAGTACATATGGAACTCGCTGGTATTGCTTCCTCGACTGCTGATACAACCCAGGTCTTTGCTCTTATTGGACAGAAAGAGAAACATCTCAGGTTTCTTGAAGCTCAGTTACACAGTCTATAACAAGCTCCACCTCAAGTAGCAACATCCAGTCGGCAGCAACCTTTACCTTTGGCCGTTCCCACTATGTCTTCTCAGGATCCTTTTGCTATATATACTACCCCGGTTTCCCCGGTAGTTGCTTCTCCAAGATCCTTCCCACTTGAAGAATTAAAGGCATTACAACGTCAGCAACGCAATCTAAAGCCCAGACAACAGCCTAAACCACTACCCTTGGAAAAACCTTCTCCTCCACCTTTCCAACCATATCCTATGACTGTATCCTATCCCGCACCATCACCACCTATTTCGGCCTATCCATCACCTTCACCTTCACCTCCTCGAACCAAACCTAAATATCCTCCCATAGGTGCCATAACCCCTTCTGGTGATGAGATACTTACTGATCTTCTCACCACCCTAGCACTTCATGACCCCAAAACTATTCCTTCTTTCATGAATACAGGTCCAGATCCACCTCCAGTCCCTTATCCTGCACCTCCAAATGTTGAAGAGATGGATGGTGATCAGGATGACCCTATGGTCCATAATCCTGAACCTCAACCTCCTCCTAACCCAACATATGCTCCATTTTCCAACCAAGATCCTAAACAGTTCTTTACCTTGGATGATGTCCCTGTCTCCAAATGGGCATCTAAGTTTGCTGATTTTCATGCCTGGATTAATGCTGAACTTCTACAAGAAGGTGCTACTTCAGTTAGTGTTCTGACTAAGTTTGTTGCTCGACTTCAAGGAAAACTCAGGGAATGGTATTTAGCTCTTGGTGGATATAGACAGTTATAACTTGTTCAACTTCCTGAAGGCCAGTTCATTACAGTTCTTTATCAAGAATTTCTTGGTCCTGTCTCGAATGATATTACAAAAGCTCGTGAAGAGCTTTTACAGTTGAAGTGTTGTTCTCTAGCTCGTCCAGATCTTGACAAACACTTCTCTCGTATGACAGACAGATTCCATAAGATTGGTGGCCTTGATGATGAAAACCTCAACCAGATCTTTTTGAACTCACTTCTAGAACCTCTTGGTGTTGATACTCTCCAGTTTCTTCGTAATCAGAACATCACTCTGGCATCCTGCAGTATCGGTTCCCTATATAGCTTTGCTCTCACAGCTCTTGACAAACTCTGTAATGTCAAAAAAATCTGGAAGGAATTACAGACAAAATCTGACAAGGTCTCTTCTGCTTGTGATACTTCTTGGATGAAAATCAAATGTAAGGGTTCTGATTACTCTTGTGATTGTCCTACAAAGAAGCCCTTTCATCATAAGAAGTTCTTTCCCTCCTCTCAGAAGCACAAGAAAAGGTTTCCTCTTAAGCCTTCTCGGTTTAAACGGTTTAAACCTCACTGGAAGTTCCTTCGGAAAAAACAGTTTCGTCGGAAGAACAAGAATACTTCTTGCTTCATTTGTGGAAAAGATGGACATTTTGCTAAGAATTGTCCTAACAGTCGCAAGAAGGATAAGGTGCGTCATATGCTTGCCTCCCTCCATCATGATGATCTACAAGATGCTGATCTTGAGTCCCTATACTCCCTGGATTCTGAACCTACTGATCTTTCTTTATTTGCAATAGATTATCCAGCTGAACCCAACTTTCTTACAGACTCAGACCCAGAGTCTTCTCTTTCTGAGTCCGAGGATTTTGATCCCCTCTACCAGGTTATCCCTTTTCTCTCTAAAACTCAAACACCTCTTCCCCGTCACTCTATCACCTTACCACATGCTGCAGTAACCCTAATCCCTGAACCTTATGCTAAACCAGTTCGTCTCATAGCCTTCCTTGATACAGGTGCAGCAACAACCATCTAATCTCCAAACGTCCTCCCAAACCATTTCTGGAAACCTAAAAAACCCCCTCTTCCCTTTTTAGCAGCTAATGGTGAAACCTTCTATATCACCCTTGTCACTAAACAACCCATTAAAGTGCAACTTCTTCCAACCCTTTCGTTTACCCATGTAATGTTAAGATCCCATTGTCCCAGTAAAGACCTCATCATAGGTTTTGATGTCTTGAGTCATCTTCCCCTTAAATGGACACCCCATGGTCTTGTATATAAACAACAACTTCTCCCCTGGTCTCCTTTTTCTAACATATTTCTTACAGGTACAGGTCCAACTCTGTTTGATGAGTTTAAAGAAAAACTTCTGCAAACTTCCTGTGCAGAGTCTCATACTGAGTTCTTGACTAAATGTACTCATCCCCTTTGGCAGAATTCCAAGTTCTTCATCTCCTTACCTTTTAAGAAGAATGAAGATGTCAATCCAACAAAAGCCAGTCATCTTGGAATGCCTCCAGAACATTTAGCCCTTGCAGTCCAAGAGCTTCACCAAATACAAGCTCAAGGATTGTTAGAATCCACTGTTTCTCCATGGGCTTGTCAGGCGTTCTATGTCAACAAGAGAACAGAACAGATCCGTGGAAAAATGAGGATGGTAATAAATTATCGGCCCTTGAATTTCTTCTTGGCTGATGATAAATTCCCTTTACCAACTTGCCCGACCCTGTTACTTCAGCTAGCCTCTGCAACTGTCTTCTCCAAGTTTGATCTGAAAGCAGGATTTTGGCAACTTGGGATTACCCCTGAAGATAGACCAAAGACAGCCTTTTGTGTCCATGGTTATCATTTACAGTGGACAGTCATGCCATTTGGATTAAAGACGGCTCCATCAATATTTCAACGTGCCATGATGCAGATCTTTGCCCCTATTCAAGATCGTGCCCTGATTTATATTGATGGCATTCTTCTGTTTTCCTCTACACAGGCTGATCATCTTTGTCTTCTCCAGCATTTCCATCAGATTTTTCAGGACTACGGAATCATGCTCTCTCCAAAGAAAATACAAATTGGTGTCTCTACCATTGATTTTCTTGGCGTCACTATTACCAAAGGAACATATGAACTTCAACCTCATATTGCTACATCTTTACAGCAATTTCCTGAAGGTCCCCTGACAAAAACTCAGGTTCAACAATTCCTTGGTATAATCAACTACATGACAAAGTTTCTTCCTCAACAAATCAGACACACATCTGTGCTTCATCAGCTCTTGAGAAAGAACGCTCCTCCTTGGTCTTCTGAACATATAGCAGCAATACAAGCTCTGAAACAACTATCTACAAGACTTCCTTGTTTACAGATTCCTTCTGATGGACGTCGTATCCTTCAAACTGATGCTAGTGATACTCATTGGGGTGCTGTCCTATTTGAAGAAGCTCCTGATTCCAAAAGAACCATCTGTGGTTATAAAAGCGGCTCCTTCAAACCATCTGAAGCTCATTATCATTTAACGTTCAAAGAAATTCTTGCAGTCAGACGAGGTATTGAAAAGTTCCAGTTTCATCTCATTGGACATAGGTTCCTCATTGAACTGGACATGACAAGTTTCCCTCGTATGCTTGAATTCCGGCAATGCACACTTCCCAATGCTCAACTTCTCCGATGGGCTCAATGGTTCTCAAATTGGTCTTTTGACATTAAACACATCAAAGGAAAAGAAAATGTTTTGGCAGATTTCCTTTCTCGCCCTACCTCTACCTTCTCTGTTATCCCAATCCTTTACCCATTAACACCAGGTGCCTCTACCTCATCTTCTTCTCAACCTCCACCTCAACCCAGCCATAGCGTTTGCTGTGCTATACCTCCTCACCTTCCCCCTGAAATTCTTCATACCTTAACCTATAAAGCAGTCCTTACTTACAGTAAGCATACAACCATTCAGCTCTTAGAAATTGCCCTTCGACAAGAGGGTTTATTTCTTGCTGGTTCCACTTGTCACCCAGAGTTTCCCTACCTCACAGTTTTTACCTTTAACTCCTTCCATGACCTACAAGAATTACCACCTATTTCTAAATGCATTTTCTGGCATTTATGCACAACCTACTCCATAGCCATAAGTTTTCCCCTTCAAGCCATCCAGTCCATGTGTATGTGCTGGTGTACACCGGTAAATCCGCATTGCCCTAACCTAACCATTATCCAGTTCTTACAACTCTTTGCTCCTATGGAAACCTGGTTCAACCTATTTACATCCCTACTCCCACAGTCAGATTCCCCTGACTTACCGATGCACTACATCACTATCCTCTTCCATAGACCTCCAGCCATCCTTCAAGTAACTGATCCTCCAGACAATTTACACCCCTTCCATTACATACACTACACAACAGGCTATCATGTGAAGTCCATGTGAAGTCCACATGTCTTGGGTCCCACCTCTCTCTTGTATTCTCGGCTATTTATAGCCCCTTATGAATGAAGTTTGGGCAGAGGAAGAGCCCGGTTGTGTCTAAAAATGTTAGGATCCCAATGTCCCGGTAAAGACCTCATCATAGGTTTTGATGTCTTGAGTCATCTTCCCCTTAAATGGACACCCCATGGTCTTGTATATAAACAACAACTTCTCCCCTGGTCCCCTTTTTCTAACATATTTCTTGCAGGTACAGGTCCAACTCTGTTTGATGAGTTTAAAGGAAAACTTCTGCAAACTTCCTGTGCAGAGTCTCATACTGAGTTCTTGACTAAATGTACTCATATAGAAGGTTTCACCATTAGCTGCTAAAAAGGGTAGAGGGGGTTTTTGAGGTTTCCAGAAATGGTTTGGGAGGACGTTTGGAGATAAGATGGTTGTTGCTGCACCTGTATCAAGGAAGGCTATGAGACGAACTGGTTTAGCATAAGGTTCAGGGATTAGGGTTACTACAGCATGTGGTAAGGTGATAGACTGACAGGGAAGAGGTGTTTGAGTTTTAGAGAGAAAAGAGATAACCTGGTAGAGGGGATCAAAATCCTCGGACTCAAAAAGAGAAGACTCTGGGTCTGAGTCTGTAAGAAAGTTGGGTTCAGCTGGATAATCTATTGCAAATAAAGAAAGATCAGTAGGTTCAGAATCCAGGGAGTATAGAGACTCAAGATCAACATCTTGTAGATCATCATGATGTCCTATAACCACATGAATCGAGTTATCCCTTGGGTTTAGATAAAGTTAAGTTCAGTATTCCTTGCACTACTAGTCTCTTTACCTTACCGATATTACCCATGTCCCTTATTTGATTGTCGGACAGTTGAATCTCTCACTTCTTATTTTACTGTGCACGGTAGACGTATCGTCACCAAAAGTGAATGAGAGTGAGGTGGCGTTTTGAGATGAGATGAGATGAGATGTCACAAGTCACAACCCATGTGGGTCGGTGAATAAGAACAATTTATGATGAATCTTCATCGATCATCTTTCATAGTCCATATTCTCTTGTCAGTCGCTGTTATTAATGAGTTGGCACAGCCGACTTTTGATGCGATATGTGCCGCCTTGCGCGTCATTCTTTCTTCTTCTTGCTCGGCTACATCCCACCGCACCGCACCGTCCTCATAACCCTTGAAAAAACAGTCAAACTCCCATGTCCTGTCAGTTGTCGGCAATTCGTCATTCGAAAAAGAAAGTTTGAAAAGAAAAAGAAAAGTTTTGATTTTACACGTCACTTCTTCCAATTGGCGGCTCTATCCATCATATCTCTTATTTTTTGTCTCCGGTATACCTCTCAATGAGTGTCCCCCTTTTTTCTTTTTCTTTTTCTTTTATTTTATTTTTTCAAGAACCAATGGTTAAATTGACCATGCCATCTCCTAAAAAAATATCACAATTATAAGGTCAATTTCTCTGTTTCACTAAATTATACTTAGACTCCTTTCATAGTCACTGTTAAGGAATATATCATAATTATTGATATCAGTAACTATATTTTATTTTAAATATCAAAATACCCCTATTAAATAAAAAATACCAAAAATACGGTTACCATAAGTTAATATTTCTTTACCTAAATCAATAGGTTTTGGGCCCATTCCAAGACCTAATTTATCTTTCTCTCAAATCGAGCTATTGGACCATCAGCTATCTTTCATAGCAGCAGTAGCGGCATCAACGACGAAAGACGACCCGTAGGACCCGAGGTTATAATGGTTAATAAATATTATAAACCATTACAGTATAAACAGAAAGAGTCTAGAGCTTGCTGAGTTTACCCAATGAAGTAGGCAACGACCCAGAAATTTGGGTGTCTACGAGACCCAATACAGTTAGGTTTTCGTAGTCATCGATTTCATCTGGGATTTTTCCGACGACATCTTTGTTCCCTCCGGCACGAAGGAGTTGCAGGCTAGACAGTTTTTCTGAGCTCCGATGGCAAAGAACCCCCAAGACGGTTATCTAAGAGAAGAAGATTTTGAAGGCTAACGCAGTTCCTAATCTCGACTGGATTTTTTTTTTTTTTTTTAATAAAACCCCAAAACCATTAGATTTCTTTTAAAGAGACTTCCATAATCTTCGGAATCAAGCAAATTCAACACAAGAAAAAAAGCTTCAGAATATCTGACTTCAGTAATTTTCTTTGATTAAGAGTTAAGAACAACATCTAAATACTAGCATAAAAAATTCCTAAAAAGAAACTACATAATTGAAAGGAGCTCCTAATCGAACAAGCTGAATCCCATATCATCATCACTCTCTTCCTTGGGCTCTTCCTTGTTCTCCTCAACTGTAGGAGCAGCTATGGCGGCACCCCCACTTGCACCTCCAGTTGGGGCAGCAACAGCAACGGCATCACTGCCACTTCAATATTCCTCTTCTCTACCAACTTAGCAAACAAGCTAGGCCAGCATGATTCAACTGCCACATTCGTAGCTTTCGCCATGGTTGCGATCTTTTCCGCCGTGACGGCAATCCCATCGTCATGGATAAGCAAAGCAGTGTAAGTGAAGCGATTTCACTGACTGACATGTGAGAGAAGTTCCTTCGAAGTCTGACTGCTTCCTTCTCGGCTAGAATCTTGCCTGTGAGCTGGTTGGAGTTCAAGATTAAGTCTTGGAGGTTCCTGAGCTTACCAATACTTGCAAGAATGCTACTCATGAGACTATTGGAGCTGAGGTAAAGGACTGTGAGCGAAGGGCATTCTCCAATGTCAACGGGGATAGTAGCGGTGAGGTTAACGTCGTAGATAATAAGTTGTTCGAGGAAAGTGAAGGACGAGAGATTGGAAGGGACGGGGAGGGTATAATGGTTAAAACAAAGAGTTTTTTAATGATAAGAATATAATGGTCATTTTAACTCCACACTTAACATTGACTGACGATAAGGGGTTTGAGTATAATTTTGTGAAATAGAGGGGGTGGTCTTATAATTATGACATTCTCCAGAGTATAGAGCAGTAAATTTTCTTTAAAAAATTACCATTTACTGTCACGTGTTGACTGTGGAAGATGTCATGGTTTTTATTTTATTTTATTTTTTAACTATGGGCTGTGAAACCTGTGGCTTGTGATAATAGGAGCAGATCCGTTACTTTTAGGTCTCTTATTACTTATATTAAGTTAAAAAATGAAAGTGAAATTTATGTCAAGTTGATATGCCGAAGAAGATAATAGGGAAGTTGACTTCCAATCCAGCCGATGAGTCCCACCCACACATTCTTATTTGTTTATAATTAACTTGGAGGTGGGGTTTACAGTTTATTTCTTTACCAAATAATGAAGAGTTGATAGTAATAGTATTATTTAAGCTGGGGAAGAGGCTTCTTATATTATATTTTTAAATTATTTTATTTTTATTTAGAACAATTAATATAATAGTGAAAGAGGGATAGTCGTCTTACTCTCAGAGAACCTTTTTCCCTTGAGTTAATTATCGTATAAGGGTAGTGGGTTACATTAGGAGTTGTAACTAATTCAAGGTAATGAAAGAAGTTATTATATGTGGTAGTTGTTGGGGAGTCGATATCTTAAATTCTCTTGTGTCTAAGGTTTTATATGGATATTATATTGTTGTATATTTTCTATATTGGGTTTTCGTTATATATCTGTAGTGATGCTTTATTTCTTTGTAAACAAACTAAAAGAAGTGTGAGGATGAGTGTTTTTAACCCTATTATCCATTAATATTGAAGCAATATCTCATCTCACTGAGGATATAGACAATCTTTTTGAATCTCGTAAATCTGTGTACATTATATGATTACTTGTTTTTGTTTTTCCATTCTTATTTGCATCATTTTAGGATTGTATTTATATAGTAATTGCATGAGAGTAGTGGTTAATTAATTATTTTCAAGTGAGATAGTTATTGTAACCGCTTGTGATGTTTTATTCAAATAGGTTAATTAATTATTTTCAATTGAGATAGTTATTGTAACCGCTTGTGATGTTTTATTCAAATACGTACCAACAAAATGGAGAAATAGGTTTGCGTATCTAAATTTTCTTTCTGGAAACTTTGATCCTTAACCAATTACTCTTTCAGTGGAGACATCAGGCTTCCTCAGTTATGCCAAGAGGCATGGCTTCCTCTGTAAAGTCAACATTCTTTCCTACAAATTCCCTCTTTTCATTATCCTCAATCCACGAGTTACATATTTCTAAACTTGGCATCAGGTCTAGGGTATAGACCAGTGAGTGGAGAAACTAGAAGGTGATGTGGGTTCTCTCATCATTGAATAACAATAGATCACGAAGAGGCTAAATGAGTTGCTTAAGAAGATTAATTCTGGATCGACTCTCACCTGCACTCCCCAAACAATGCCATTCTTCTCTTTACTTTCATGCCACAGAATTAGAGTGGGAAGCCATTAATAGATAATAATACAAAAGAACTTTGAAAATTCTCCAATAGCAAGGGGGTTTTTAATTAAAAAGGGCTTGTATCTTCTATCCGACAACTCCCCCCTCCACACAAACATAGGGGGTGTGCCCCTATGAGGGGTAGGATGGTCATTTCTTGCCCTTTGTGTCTGTGGTGTATGGGAGCTGTCAGTCAAAAAAAAATTTCTCTTCAGAAAAAGTATTATTGTCTCATAGGTGTGTCATTTTTCAAATGTCAAAAAACAAGCATTTTGCAACATGAACATGTGATGGGTCCATTCTGGCTATTGGATAAATAGGACATGGTCTAGATTAGACACATGTCAAATTTTGAGGTCTCAATCAATCGATTCATTTTTGTATTGATATGCATCCCATATATGTTCATGCATGTGTACGATTCTGATAAAAATAAAAATAGATAATCTAGATTTGGCTTGTGATTTTTAAAAATGTTGCTTCCATTGTTATATGAATAAATTTTTAGAAATATTGCGTCCATTGTTATATGGATAACTTACATATATATATATATATATATATATACTAGCAAACATGCACGTGCATGGGACAATATGTTAAGGCAATAGAGAAACATGTGAGGGGAGATCATAGACAGAGTTTAAGATAGAAGGAATGTGGAGCGAGGAAGAGTTGATAAGCTTTTTGTGTGTTAGAGAGAGAGAGAGAGAGAGAGGTTAGGACTTCGAAAAGAGCTAGAAAGAGAGAAAACAGGATAGAGGCTAAGAGTTTGAAGGAGGCAGGAGAGAGAATGAGTTTAGAAAAGAGTCTAGAAGGAAAAGAAAAGAGGTAGTATATATCAATATCTGTCCCCAATTCAGATATATTTTTACCAAGTAAACCAAAATGGGACTTTTTCTCTTAAATGTTTTGTTCATGGACTAATTTCCTAACCAAAAGAACAGAACTCTTACCCCAATTCTAAGAAGTGAATGAAAATTCTATAACACATTAGTGAAAGGAGGGAAGCTGAGACACCAAGGTTGAAAGATACTTGTAAGAATTTCACATTGCACTATGAAGCATAACAATTGCCTCAGTTATGAATACAAGAGAAACTATATATTAAATCACCACCTAAGATACCATGGAAACTGACATGAGATGATGGCATCAACTTAATTCTTCTCCATTTGCAGAGTTCATTTTGCAATTGGATCAAAGAATGTGAGGATTTTATTTGTTACATTCACTTTGGATTCCACCATAATTTGTGAATAAAACAACAATGGCACTACTCAAGGATCCCAAATCAAAAGAGGAATTCAAACATGGCATATGAGCAGAACATGAGAATTAAACAAGATGTTAATCCTAGGCAACAAATTAGTTGGACAGAAAGTTTTACCTCATAACCATATTATCTCTTCTAAGCGCAACAAAGCACCCTCTCCCATTTTCTGTGAGAAAACTAAAGAAATCCATGGTTCCAATTCTGGGGAAGTTTTCTAGTCTGACCCAAAAGGAAAAGGAAAATCCCTTGTTATGAGGCCACAAGTGTTCTTATCACACTTCCCTATAATAGTGTGTGGGTAGTAGCCAAAGATTGACTGATGTCTCTCTTCCCTTGGGAGGGAAAAGGACCTGCATCCCATCCTCTCTCCTCTGTCTTTCTCTTTCATGTGAGGGGAGGGGTTAGTGTCGTGTGTACTTTGCTTGCGGGCCCCGCACTGCCGTATCACTTCTCAAAGATACATGGAGGCATATTTCGCAAGAGTGTGAAAATCTTCATTTGATACAGGGGTTTGATGATGGTCCAATACGGGGATCAGGATCATACAAATGGATTTTGGAGTCGCCACCTGGGGTTATGGGCCTAGGACCCGAGGGTGGGCCTGATTCCTGAGAAAAAGGGCCCGAAAGTTGGTCTATTACAGAGATTTAGGGTAAGTGTCAGGTTATAGATTTGGGAAAGTGTTAGGCACTCAATCTGCCCGGTTCAACCGGTTTTCCTACTAGATACTTAAGAATGAATATTTTTCACAATTATTACTATTCCACATGCATAGCTAAGTTATCATACATACATATATTAATTGAATTCAAACTACTATATGCACTTAAACAAGGTCTATATAAAGTCTACATTATGACAAGTTGGTTGAGAAATTATACCTGAACTTAACCCCTGTTTTGGGTCAAGAGGGGTGGGCCCTTGATTAGTACCTACTCGGATTGTTTTTCGTGTTTCTCCTGGTTCAGGGGAAGATGGTCTTGAGCTCCAACTTCCTTTCTCGAGAGATATTGATTGTGATAGTATACGGGCAGGGTTTCGACTAGAAATGATTACTTTTGGATTTGGATTCGAACAGAGCTTCGAATATGGAAGGCTATTTCTAGATTTGGATTCAGACAGAGCTTCGGCTACGGAAGGTTATTTCTGGGCTTAGGAAAAGGTGGTGCTTCGACAGAGCTTCCGCTGGGGATAGGCTAGGGGAGGGCTAGACTGAGGTGTTATTCTGATAGAGCTTCCATTGGGGATAGGCTAGGGGAGGGCTAAGCTGAGGTGACACAGCGACAGAGCTTCCACTGGGAATGACTATTTCTGAAAAGATTCCAGGGGCACTCGGACAGGGCTTTCGCTAGGACTGCTATTTTTGGAAAGAAACAAATTGACATAAAAATGGATTGAAGATTTTTAAAGTCCCGAAGAACATTTTGACGATCCAATCAGAGTTCCGGATCTTAACAAAGATCTCTTTGTAGACCTGAAGAACCTCAAAGGGGGGGTTTCTATTTCTGGTAAAACTCAAGAACACTCAAAGGAGGAGGTTGAAAAACATACTACTTTTGGCAAAAACTGGATTGGACTAAGGACTTGGATTGAAGATCTTTAAGGTCCCGAAGAACACTTAGAAGATTCGAACAAGATTTTGGATCTTGACGAAGATCGCTCCGAAGACCCGAAGAAAATCAAGAGGGGGAGGGGAGGAAAGTTTCACTACAATGGAGTGATGTGGGATTTGGTATGTGAAATCCAAAGGAGAGGGAACATCTTTATCCAAAGGATGAAAGAAGGGTTCTTACTTAAAGTGGGGGGATAGGGCTTTTAAACACTGGGTAAAAGAGGTCCTCGGACCAAAATGGGTGGGGAGGGCTTTTGTCCATTGGGTAAAAGAGGGGTTTTTGGGAGAGAATCCTTAGCAAAAAAGGGATTTTTTGGACTTAAGTGCGTGAAGAGGGAATATCTTCACCCACCAGGTCAGGGGAACACCAATCCCGACCGTTGACGACGGTGCGTGGGACTAGATTGAAGTGCACAGGGCATGGTCAATATAGGAGGGTAGGCAATGCGAGCAATGTCATGGGTGTACAGCGCATGGCGCGTGGGTAATGGCATGTGGGTGTGCGGCATATGATGCGGCACCATGGCATGGGCAGCAAGCATAGGCATGCATGGTCAGCAGCTGGCAAAGGGGGAGCGGGTTTGGGCACGGGCAGCAAGCATAGGCATACATGGGCAACAAGCATAGGCATGCATGGGTAGCAGCCAACGCATGCATGTGTGCGGGCTGGCCTACTAACTAGCACACAGGCAGCAAGGCATGGGTGCAGGAATGTGCTCGGGGGGCGTATGCCTGCAAGCAAGGGCGCGGGTCTATGGGCAGGGGTGTAGGCTTGTGCCTGCGAGGGTGCAAGTCTATGCCTGTGGGGGCACAGGTCTATGCCTGTGGGGCCGTAGGTATGTGCCTGCGGGGGAGCAAGTCTACTTGGCATAGTGGTGCAGGCTTTGGCTGGGGTGCATGGCAAGGTGCAGACTGGCCTAGGGGTGCATGGCTTCAGGTGGATAGCATACGCTACAGCCCATGGGTAACCATTGGCTACAAGCACACGTGCGGGCTGGCCTGCTGGCCAACGTGCGCACGATTATGGGTTTTTCTAGTTACAATTACAGGAGATCCGCTGATCCGATTTTGGCATGTCATGTATCGTCATAATCATATGTTTGAGTACTATCCATTCGTATGGTCATCTTGACCAGATTCCTTCGTATATAAAAATTCAAAATTGGACCCTCTTCTCTCCCATGTGGGGATTTTTAGGGTTTCTGGTCTGGGAGTGTTTTTGGGTGATCTGGGTAGGTAAGGGATGAATTTTAGGGTGTTTGGGGTTGGTAGGGGATTTTTTTAGGTTTCTAGCGGGACCGTTTGCGTGTGCGGCATACATGTGGGAAAGTGTAATTTTTCAGGAATGATTCCGAGAGATCTGCTAGTCCAGTTTTGACGTGCCATATATTGTTGAAATCATATTTTTGAGTACTATCCATCTGTACGGTCATCTTAACCAGATTCCTTCATATATGGACCCTCTTCTCTCCCGTGTGGGGGTTTCCAGGGTTTTAGGTAGGGGAACATTTCCATCATCATCTCTATTGATCAGAAGCCGAAAGTTGCATCTAAGATCTACATTTCATCATAGCTAGAGGAGGGTAACAAAATTAGGTGTCTACAGAATGCCTATGTTTGGTCGAGGCCTGTGCCAATGGCTGAAGGGCAAAGAAAAGAACGACCACATTTTGTCACCTAGAGCATATACTGCCATCATCTTGCTCATTTATGACGGAGTTGAAAAATACAATAGATAATATCTCTAGAGTTTTAGGACTTACCTGGGCCACCAATTGTGGAAAGGAATTCGTTGCTCTTCCAATCTTGCTAGAAGATGTTGAACTGACATTTTGTAGAGATTTGAACCCTCTCTGCATAAAATGTTAGTACATGAAGAATGTTCTTCCTAGGTTGGACTTCTATCCACCAGTCCTAGGGATTCGTCCATCATTTGTAGAGATTTGAGCCCTCCCTGCAGAAGATGTTAGTACATGAAAAATGTTATTCCTAGGCTAAAATTCCATCTTCTAGTCCTAGGGTTTTGGTTTATGAGATCGGGCCACTCGGAACCAATTCAAAGGGATTGGGCCACCTGGGGCCGGGTTAACGACATTGGGTCACCTGGGGCCAGATAAATGCGATTGGGCCACCTGGGGCCAGTTCAATGAAATTGGGCCCCCTAGGGCCAAGTCAAGGAAACTGGGCCTCCTAGGGCTGGATAAATGCAAGTGGGTCATGTCACACCCCGTTCACACAGAATCGGACCGGTGATCGGGTTAACTCCGGTTAACCCAAACCTGCCAGGATCATCTGATAAACGTTCAAAAGTTCAGCAGAAGACTTAATTTACCTATAAATACCCCCAATATATTTGATACCCAAATTGTAGTATATAGATAAATACATGTGGGCCCGCATGTATGATATTTACACAAAAAGAATAACAATTCATGTATCAAGTACACAAAAAGGGGTCACCAAAAGAATCAAAAAGTAAAACCCTGTACGGCATCAATACTGCAGTCCCACAGCACAGCCCTCGCACGTGTAATCGGTACAGTGCTCATACTCCTCAGGGACCCACCAATCCTCATTGGAAAACTCAACTGTGGGGCCCGACCCTTGATCTTCAGGCTGGTGACCTACAAAATCATCTAAAAGAGGTGCACACGTGGGATGAACTCACTAGCTCAGTAAGTGAAAAGAAGGACCACACAACAATCCACACAATAATCACATCCATATGCACTATATGCTATGCAATTCATTTTAAACCTCATCCACCTAAACAACATTACTAAGTCTTTGGTTTGGTGCTACTACAATCACAATGTGCATATGCTCCGGGTATGAGCCGCGAACTCTATCCCGTGATACGCCCATAGGGCTATCGGAGAAGGCCCACCGTGAGTACTCGAAAAAATAAAGCATGCCAACTATCGACTCTCAACATAAAAGTAAATGACAAAAAGTAAAGGTGCTGACTCCAGTAATTTAAAAGTAGTACGATTGGCCCTCTTGAATATACCACTGAGGTTGTCAACTATCCTAATGACCAGTCGGGCGTATGTTTAACTGCCACAGCAACCCGACACCCACAACCATTGCTTCCCCCCAAGTGATAACCCAACACCTCAACCCCTGGTGGAAAGGGTCATAGCACGAGAAGATGATAACCCTAACCGCATGCTCCTATATGACATAGTACAATTGTATAGTGTCACCGTGTCCTATTCCACGGGCCACCAATACACTCGTTTCCAAGCCGACTATGGCATCTAGTCTAATAATGCATCATGCACAGTGATCCCATCCTTCACCACATAAGCACATCAATCATTTAGTATTGAGAAAGTAAAACACGACACACATGTCATAATCATATGAGGATGACTAAGCTACACATAGTTTGTATGATGACACGGCTAGTCTAGATACAATTGAATGATGCCAAACAAGCCTTAAAATAATGCCAAACATCCTCTCCCCACTTACTTGTCGTGTACAAAGACTCATGCCCGGTACGGGTGAGATCCGACTCGAGAAACGTAAATTTTGGTGAACCTATCATAAGTAAATGAGGTTAGCATTTCACCATTTTGGGGTCAAAAATAACAAGATTTGATGACAAAATCATGTTTAGAATCATAAAATAAGGTTGCACGTCCGTTTTGGGTCCATTCAACACAAAAATCACGTTGGGCGCCTCTCGGGTGGGTCGGACAGCCCACCTGTCATGGCCCACCGATCTTCTCCGGTGGGTGGGTCGGCCCACCGATCGGCCCAGCGGTGGGGACCGAGGGCCGGTCCTCTCAGGCTGGTAGGTCGACCCATCGATCAACCCACCGATTGGCCCATTGGTCCTAGTCGAGGGCCTGCCTTCTCAGGCGAGCTGTGCGGCCCACCGGTCCCAGCCCACCTAAGAGGGCAGAAAATTGCCCTCTTCCTTGAAACTTTCTCCAACCTTTGGAAAATCAAATGGGGATTTTCCAATCACATTTTTCACACTTCTAAGGTCTTATAATATGATTCTAACCTAGATCTAAGTTAGATATAAGGATTGAAAAGCCATCTTACCTTCTTTGCTCAAGAACTCTTTCAAAACCCTAAAATCACTTCTTAGCTCAAGAAATCACCAATGCTTCTCCAATCTTGTAAACACTTATTCAAATCCTTTAAAATCAACACATAGACCATCTATTAAACCTTAGATTCATCATCTCAAGTGGGATTTACAAGATCTCAAGGAACTCTCGCCAAATCAAGGGTTTTACTTGGGTTTGGTGAAAGTTTAAGAAGCATAGCTTTTGCTCACGTCCAATCGTAGCTCTCGTGTTGGGGATCACTCTTCCGACGTCAGAATGGGAAGATCAAACCTTGGTGCCGCTTAAATCCATTTCTTCCTCCTCTTCCTTCCCCTTTCTTCTTCTCCGTTCTCTTTTCTCCCTTCTTTTCTCTCTCCTCTTTACTCTTCTCACCAAACTCCTTAATGTAATAAATGAGAAAATGAAAAGCACAATAATGCTATTTATACTTTTTAAAACAACTAGTAACCACCACATGGGTGGGTCACTCAGGTGGGTGGATGCGCCCACCTGTGACCGCCCACCTGAGGGCCAAAAATTGGCCAACAAGTGGGATTTTGATAGAATTCGACTCTCGGCACAAGGTATATTATATGTATGCGCTTTAGGATACAGCTACATACCAGCATTACCCGTACATGACCTTATGATACGTGCATGTGCACAGCTTGGGTACACCCGTCTCCTCTGGCACTGACTCAGACTTGTCTGGCCAACCTGTGTTCCAAGTCACCCTTGCCATTATGGTCCATAAGGAACCTGCCTTAACCCTCTCTGGTTTGGGTCCTGCATGGTTAAACCGGGTCAACCGTGTAATTAGACCGGTTTAAAAAGTAGGGTATCACATTTACCCCCCCCTTTTTGAAAATTTCATCCTCGCAATTGGCGTACCTGGTTGTTCGAAAAGATGAGGGTACTTGGCTTGGATTTCATCCTCTTTCTCCCAAGATGCTTCTTCAAGTGAATGATTAGCCCACTGCACCTTTACGAAGGAAATAGAGCGGTAGCAAAGGGTTTGCACTTTTCGATCCAAGATTTCAGCTGGCTGCTCTGTATAGGTCATATTAGCTTCTAGATATTCTGGTTCCACGGGTAATACATGCGATGGATCGTGAACGTGTCGCTTTAGTATGGATACATGGAATACATTATGAACATTCCCGAGAGAAGGTGGCAAAGCGAGCCTGTAGGCTACTGAGCCAACCTGAGTTAGAATCTCAAATGGGCCAATGTATCTCGGGCTCAACTTACCCTTTCTATGGAATCTCTGCAACCCTTTAGTAGGAGAAACCTTGAGAAACACCTTTTCTCCTGCTTGAAACTCAATGTCTTTCCTACGGTTGTCTGCGTAGCTCTATTGATGTGACTGAGCTGCCTTAATCCTTTCTCGAATAACATCGACCTTATCATAAGTCATCTGTATCATTTCAGGTCCTAATATTCGGCGTTCGACTACCTCATTCTAATATAGAGGAGTTCTACACTTCCTACCATATAATGCCTCATATGGAGCCATCCCAATTGTAGCTTGGTAACTGTTGTTATAGGCAAATTCCAAAAGGGGTATATATTCTTCCCAACTACCACACATTTCCATTGCACATGCCTTGAGCATGTCTTCTAATATCTGTATGGTTCGCTCCGACTGACCATCAGTCTGTGGGTGGAAAGCAGTACTCAAATTCAATTGTGATCCCAAAGCATGTTGGAACCTTTTTCAAAATCTAGAAGTGAACCTTGGGTCCCTGTCTGACACAATGTTCACTGGCACTCCATGCAAGCGCACTATGTTATCCATATAAAGTTGTGCTAACTTGGCCATAGAGAACTTGGTCTTGATGGGAATGAAATGAGCAGTCTTAGTAAGCTGATCGACTATCACCCATATCGCATCCATCCCCTTAGGTGTGCATGGTAGTCCGGTGACAAAGTCCATTGTAATCCTATCCCACTTCCAGTCTGGTACTGGGAGTGGCTGAAGAGTACCATAAGGTCGATGCATCTCAGCCTTTACTTTTTGGCATGTAAGACAAGTCACCACATACAGGGCTATTGTGATTCTCATGCTTGGCCACCAGTAATTTTGTTTAAGGTCTTTATACATCTTTGTACTTCCTGGGTGGAGTGAGTACTCGGAGCTATGTGCTTCCCGCACTATCTTGTCTTGTATCCCCAAATCATCTGGCACACACAACCTACCTCGAAACAATAATGCACCATCGCTGGCTAAAACGAAATTAGGGTCATTCATTGTTTGTTCTTGAATCTTAACTCTGATCTGCTGAAATTCAGGATCCAAAGGTTGTTTCATTATCACCTCTTGCCTAATAGATGGATGCACCTGTAGAGCTACCAGGGATACAGTCAACCATTCAAGGTTTTCTAGTTGATGTTCAAGCTCTAAGGTTGCTCCTTCATATAAGAGGGTTTCATCCATTAGCGTCGCCTCTTGTACGAGTGGTGGGCTGATTGCTAAGTATGAGAGTGACACAGTCTGTGCCTTCTGACTCAACAAATCTGCCACTACATTAGCCTTGCCAGGATGATACTGAATGTCACAGTCATAGTCCTTCATGAGCTCGAGCCATCTCCTCTGCCTCATGTTCAAATCTCTTTGGGTGAAAAAGTACTTAAGGCTGTTGTGATCACTATATATCTCGCACTTCTCCCCATACAAATAATGTCACCAAATCTTCAGGGCAAAAATGACTGCGGCTAGTTCCAAGTCATGAGTGGGGTAGTTCTTCTCATATTCCTTTAGTTTTCGGGATGCATACGCTATCACCTTACTGCGTTGCATGAGAACACAACCCAACCTAACCTTAGAAGCGTCAGTGTAGACTGTCATTCCACCTATGCCTTCAGGGATGGTCAAGACAGGGGCCGACACCAACCTTTTCTTCAATTCCTGAAAACTCTTCTCACATTCCTCTACCCATTCAAATTTCACACCCTTTTTGGTTAACTTAGTCATTGGTGCTGAGATTCGAGCAAAATTCTCAATGAAGCGCCGATAGTATCCAGCCAAACCTAAGAAACTTTTAATTTTAGTAACATTCTTAGGTCTTTCCCACTCTACTACTACTTTCACCTTATCAGGATCCACCTCGATTCCGGCCTTCGACATTACGTGTCCCAAGAACCCAACTTGCTCAAGCCAAAACTCACATTTACTGTATTTGGCAAACAATTGTTGTTCTCGCAGCCTCTGTAACACCATCCTCAGGTGTTGAGTGTGCTCCTCTTCTGTCTTAGAGTAGATCAAGATGTCATCAATAAAAATAATTACTCATTTATCAAGTACATCATGAAATACTCGATTCATTAAATCCATGAAAGCAGCCAGTGCATTAGTTAACCCAAAAGATAACACTAGGAACTCATAGTGACCATACCAAGTCCTGAACGCTGTCCTGGGTATGTCGCCGCTCTTTATCTTGAGCTGATAATAGCCCGATCTAAGGTGTATCTTTGAAAATACCTTTGCACTGTGTAGTTGGTCAAACAAATCATCAATGCGTGGCAATGGATACCGGTTCTTAATGGTTAGCTTATTCAATTCCCGATAATCGATGCACATACGCAAGCTGCCATCCTTCTTTTTGACAAATAAAACTGGGGCACCCCAAGGTGAAACACTTGGGCGAATAAACCCCTTCTCCAATAATTCTTGCAACTGCATCTGTAACTCCTTCAATTTGGCTGGTGCCATCCTGTATGGAGCTTTAGACACTGGAGCTGCTCCAAGAATCAAGTCTATGGCAAATTCCAACTCTCTATCAAGCGGTAGATGCATCAGATCATCTGGAAAGACATCAAAAAATTCTTTAACCACCTTTACCTCTTCTAGAAGCATAACCTTTGCATCAACATCAAGTACCGATACTAAGTAACCCTGACATCCACTTTTCAACAACTTTATCGCTTAAAGAGCGGAGACGAGGACCTTTCTAGCCTGTTTCATTTCATTAGCTTGGTATACCAATTCTTTTCCTTCATCATTTGTCACCGTAATTAATTTTTTGACACACATCACATTAGCTCGATGGGCCGACAACCAATCCATGCCCAGTACAATGTCAAAATTCTGCATGTTGAATTTAATGAGTTGTCATCCAATTTCTTCCCACTGATTTTCACTGGGCACGGCCCATACACCTCCTTCAACTGTGTAACTTTACCTGTAGGCATACTAACAATCGTCCCATGTTCTAATGTCCTAGGTGACATACCAAGTTTCTCAGCAAATCTCTTAGATATGAATGAGTGTGTAGCTTCTGAATCAAACAAGACATGGGCTGGTATACCCGATATAGGTAGAACACCTAGTTCAACAATACATATAAGTATAGCAGGTTATCAACATTTAACATAAGAAAAATCTTAAATTAACATGTACCTGCTGCCACTTCCGTGCTGGCCTCAGCTTCCTTAGCTGATAAGGCATACATTCTTCCTTGCGGTTGATTCCCCCGAGTTAAAGGAGGTCTGTATACTGAGGGCTGACTGGATGGTAAGGTTGGTCTGACCTGACAATCTTTAGCGTAATACCCATAGGAGTGGCAATTAAAGCAACGGATCTGTGACGTCGAGACTGGGGTAGGGCCCCTTTGTACCTGACCTGATGTAGCCAGGGGACGAGGTGGCCTTGTGACTGTAGGCACCGTACTAGTGTTTGGGCAAAAAGATGTAGAGCCCGAACCACCAACTAATCGAGGAAGGTAGCCGGATGGCCTATAGGGCTGTCTGTATGTAGGCCCAGAACTATACGACCCACGGTATACCTTAGATGAATTGCCCATGTTTGAAAATGGATTAGTCCTCTTCCACAAACCAGGTGTGAGGGACTGTTCTCCCTTCTACTTATCTTTCATGGTTTTAGCCTTTTGTACAATCTGGCCATAATCTGTCAAATCTAAGACCTCAAGCACTGACCTAATAAATGCCTTTAATCCTTTCAGAAATCTTGCAGCCTTTTCTACAGCTGACCTCATATGCCTAGGGGAAAAATGGAACAAGCTTTGAAACTGCTGCTAATACTCAAGGATAGTCTTATTCCCTTGAGTTAAGGCCATGAATTTCGTCTCTTTACGGTGTCTGAAGCTACAAGGGTAATGGTTGGCCAAAAACAACTCCTTGAACTGCTCCCATATGGGTTCCGGATGTGCGGCCAACAATATAGGCTTAGAGGCTTGCCACCAAGAGTTGGCTTCATTCTTGAGTTGCAGCCCTGTACAAATAAGCTTTTGTGCATCAGTGCACTCAATTACCTCAAATATCTTTTCCAGCTCTTGGATCCACTGGTCCGGCTCTAGAGGATCACTTCCCACCTTAGAGAACATAGGTGGCAAATTCCTCTTGAAAGATTCCACTACCCTTGACGTATTATTCGTCGACAGGTAATTGGGTGCATATGTCATATAGTAAGGGTATGGAGGGGGCACCATATACGGAGGAATGCTGAGTGGCGGAATTGGAGGTGTACCTCCAGCTTGTGGCCCCATATCAGACCCTACAGGTGGGTCTTTTGGAGTAATTATCCGGGGATGTTGACCAGGTTGAGGAAGGTCTAACTCTTGCTGTATAGCAGCCATAAATGCCTACTGCTGCTGGAGCATTTGTTGCTGGAAGGCTTGTTGTGACTACTGGATTATGGTTGCAACATCACCCGGAGTGATGACCGATGGAGGATCCGGAAGTGTAGTCACAGGTGGGTCCCTTTGTGCCACACCTTGATCAAAGGTTTCTTGAGGTTGTGGGAGTGTGGTTTGCCCTACAAAGCAGGACCTGCTAGGATTTGGTGGTCGACTGACCGGACGAGGACCACGTGAGGTACCTCGTGTATTGTTACCGGATCTAGTACGTACCATCGTGTCCTTGCACCTGAAACATACCATACACAAACATTGGTTAAGTACCTTAGAGTTTACATCGGCGCATAAATCATATCCCAACACACAAGGTATTATAGTGTATAATGTCTTGTAACTAGCCACAGCTAAATCCCGAAAATATGGTGCTAGTGCTTCAACAAGTAGGACGATGGTCCCACTCGACTTTTTTTTTTTTTTTTTTTTTTATCAATATCCTATACATATATAATACCTCCCTTTTTTTTCCAACCAGCGGGCAGTTGGAGTCGGCTCGTCGGTCCAACCTGAGGCAAATACGCACAGGGGCTTTTTAAGCCTATGTTTTCCTCCTCTTTCTCTCATTCCTTCTCTTGGCCTACTTGGGGCAATTTTTGGGAGGTTCTTGGCGCGTCCACTCGCGATTTCACTCAACGATTCCACAGATTCTGGAAGATCCAAAGTCCTTTCACTCTCAAGTAAGTCTCTTCTCCATTTCCCCTTCTTAGAACATGTATTTTGGAGGTTGAATCCATTTATACTCCCAAAACTTGATATTTTTCATGTTTCCTTCCATAGAACAATCATTCCATGAGAATATGATACTCTCTTTGTGATTCATTCATAGTTTTGGGCTTTACTAACCGATCTATGAGAGAAAATCCCAAACCATGCCCTAATTTTTTTCAATTTGGGGTTTTCTTCTATCTCTACCCTTTTCTCCCCCAACTAACAACTCAATGAGATTTCTTATCCTTGATTTGAACTTACAATGTTGGGGAGATCATGGAAATTTGTATATGCTTGAAATCCCATCTCTTTCTCATGAAAATCCATCTTTTTTGTGTTGGGTTCCTTGGAAAAAATTTCTGGGTTTCTATGATTCTCTTCACATCATTCCATGCTTGTGAACAACCTTGAATCACTTATCATTAATTGCACCTCAATGTCATAATAAAAGATTTCCTTGCATATTCTTGATTGTATAATGATAGGCATTTCATTCATTGACATGTAAGCTTCAAACTTTAAACTATTATGGGACTTTTCATTTTCTTAGATTGAACTTGCACATTGAGATTTGGGGTTTTCCATCATTTGACATCAATTACCCCACTTGAGGAAGTTCTCATGAGGCTTTCCATCACTTCTCACTTGCCATGCTTTATACGCCTTTGTTACGTTTTTATTTTGCAACATGCTAGTGGATGTCATGTTTTGGGGGCTTCCCCCTCTTCATTTCTCCATAGTTTATCCACTTCTCTTTCTATAATAATCCACATTATGTATTTAGGTGCATTTTCATATGCTTGCTCACCCACCTATTTGCTTCCTTTGTTATGCAACATCCTTACTTATCATTATTCCTTCTCTTTTCTTACTAGGATGTCTTCTCGCAAGGGTAAGGAACCCGCATCCTCTTCCAATCGACGTAGGGCCACTACTTCTAAATGGAAAAGTGTAGGGACTAATTCCCCAGCCCTACGCACAAGGCGACAAGGACATGCCCCCATCGATCCTTTAGACTATGATGAGGGACTCTTCTGAAGTTTGGGGGCGGCAACCAATTGGTAGACCTTTCTAAAGAGGTCTGTGATGATGGAGAAGACCGTGGTAATTAGTGATTTCAACAAGATCCAACTTCAAGAGAGATTCACTGCACTAGGTTGGCAGTCCATCCTTAACATCGATCGTCCATGCTATGAACAACTGGTTCAAAAATTCTAGTATAATTTGGAGGTCTCTTACCAGTATGGGGAGTACTCAATCACCAGCACGGTGAAGGGGGTGAACATTCGCTTGACTGTGGATACCCTTGCTAGTATTTTGGATATTTCATCAGTTGGGCATCAATTCTACAGTCTCCCAAGGAGTAAGCCCGTGGGCCCATCCTTATGTTTGGAGACGCAGGACCACATTTACGAGACCATTTGTGGCAGCAAGGTATGTCCGGATTTCGAGACTATATTTTACCCGGAGGCTCGTGTATTTGCTCGCTTGGTTTAGTTTAATTTACTCCCTAGAGGAGGTCACCGTAACCAAGTAGGCTTCATGACGACCTACATAGCCTTGTGCATCTACAAGGCCTTGGAGGGAGGTGCCGAGCACTTATGTTTGCCTACGTCATGCTTAAGGCTATGGAGCATTATACCACACACCCTGAGGACGGAGGTTTCCCATATGGTAGGACCCTCACCAAGATCTTTGAGTTCTTTGGGGTGGATTTGAGTGGTGAGGAGGGAAAGACTCCAGCGGACAAATTTGACAGAGGAAACCTACAAAGGATGGGTCTCCAAGCTCTTAAGGATGTACCTCAGAGAGTAGGAGCTCAAAGAGGCAGGGACAGGAGGAATGCCCACAGGGAGGATGTCCCCATGGAGGAGGAGGAAATTAGTGAGGAAGATGAGGATTATGTTCCTCAATTCGAGGAGCCTCTTGATTCGAAAGATGCTGATCCTGACTTTGCAAGGGCTGTAGGCCCACATTATAGAGCCCCGCCACCTGAGAGTGGTGTATTTGACTTTGAGAGTATGATGACTACTATGAGGGCCTTGAAAGATGGGCAAGATCAGCTTCTGAGAAGACTAGATGAGAGTGCTACTAGAGAGGAAAATATCTTAGAAAGGTAGGCTACATTAGAGAGTTCCTTCCTAAGATTGGGCGAGGATTTGGACACAACGGGTAACGCTATTTCAATGGATTTTTTTCGACTCCAGAGGGATGTACAACTAGTGAACTCAAGGTTTGATTACTACGACCATCGGCTCAATGTTAGATCAAGGCCTAGGAGGGATAGAGTAGTAGAGTTAGACGATGACAAGGGTCTCTGAGAACTTAACTCGCTCGTCTAAATCAGCTTTTTACTTGTCTCTATGTTGTTTATATTATTTTTTTTTATACTTTTCTCTGTAATTGGACTTGCTAGTATGATGTTATGATGTTGTTGGTGACTTGTGGTTAGTTTTGTATGCTCGATAACTTATTGTAATTTAGTTGCAACAACGTTAGTTAGCCTTTATCGATTATGCTTATTTGTATATATATGTTGTCTATCAGGTGTTTATGTATGAAAAATTTGGGAAATCTTGTTTTAGCGTCGTTATGCGATCGAAATTTCGTTAAATTCGTACTCGATGGGTAATGAAATCAAATAACTAATCTTTAATTTATTCCAAGTAATCTTTCTCTCATGCATGCCATGAAGTGCAACAATTGAATGCAACCATTTTCTTTTTTAGCTTTTAACTCTTTAAAGTTTTTACATTTACCCAATCTCATTTCCTATTATAGATTCTATGGGGTCTAAATGGTATGCTGTAAATGGATAGAGCATCACGCTCTGATACCACCGTTGTCAAACCCCGTTCACACAGAACCAGACCGGTGACCGGATTAACTCCGGTTAACCCAAACCTCCCAGGATCATCTGATATAGTACCCAACCACAGCATACACACATCTAAGATAAACGTTCAAAAGTTCAGCAGAAAACTTAATTTACCTGTAAATACCCCCTATACTTGATACCAAAATTGTAGTATATAGATAAATACATGTGGGCCAGCAGGTATGATATTTACACAAAAAGAATAACAATTCACGTATCAAGTACACAAAAAGGGGTCACCAAAAGAATCAAAAAGTAAAACCCTGTACGGCATCAATACTGCAGTCCCGCAGCACAACCCTCGCATGTGCAATCCGTACAGTGCTCATACTCCTCGGAGACCCACCAATCCTCATCGAAAAACTCAACTGTGGGGCCCGACCCTTGATCTTCAGGCTAGTGACCTACAAAATCATTTAAAAGAGGTGCGCACGTGGGATGAGCTCACTAGCTCAGTAAGTGAAAAGAAGGACCACACAACAATCCACACAACAATCACATCTATATGCACTATATGCTATGCAATTTATTTTAAATCTCATCCACCTAAACAACATTACTAAGTCTTTGGTTTGGTGCTACTACAACCACAGTGCGTGTATGTTTCGAGTACGAGCCACGAACTCCATCCCACGATATTCCCATAGGGCTGTCGGAGAAGGCCCACCGTGAGTACTCGAAAAAATAAAGTATGTTGACTATCGGCTCTCAACATAAAAGTAAATGATAGAAAGTAAAGGTGCTGACTCTAACAATTTAAAAGTAGTACGATTGGCCCTCTTGAATATACCACTGAGGTTGCCGACTATCCTAATGACCAGTCGGGCGTATGTCTAACTGCCACAGTGACCCGACACCCGCGACCACTGCTTCCCCCCAAGTGATAACCCAACACCTCAACCCCTGTTAGGAAGGGTCGTAGCACAGGAAGATGATAACCCTAAACCACATGCTCCTATATGACATAGTACGATTGTATAGTACCACCGCGTCCCATTCCACGGGCCACCAATGCACTCGTTTCTAAGCCAACTACGGCATCTAGTCTAATAATGCATCATGCACAGTGATCCCATCATTCACCACATAAGCACATCAATCATTTAGTATTGAGAAAGTAAAACACGACACATGTCATAATCATATGAGGATGACTAAGCTACACATAGTTTGCATGATGACATGGCTAGTCTAGATACAATTGAATGATGCCAAATAAGCCTTAAAATAAGGTCAAACGTCCTCTCCCCACTTACTTGTCGTGTACAAAGACTCACGCCCGGTACGGGTGAGATCCGGTGCGAGAAACGTAAATTTTGGTGAACCTATCATAAGTGAATGGGGTTAGCATTTCACCACTTTGGGGTCAAAATTAATAATATTTGATGACAAAATCATGTTTAGAATCATAAAATAAGGTTGCATGTCCGTTTTGGGTCCATTCGGACACAAAAATCACGTTGGGGGCCTCTCGAGTGGGTCGGGCAGCCCACTTGTCACAGCCCACCGGTCTTCTCAGGTGGGCGGGTCGGCCCATCGATCGGCCCAGCGGTGGGGACCGAGGGCCAATCCTCTCAGGTGGGTAGGTTGGCCCGTAGATCGGCCTGCCGGTCGGCCCGTCGATTGGCCCATCGGTCCTAGTCGAGGGCCTGCCTTCTTAGGCGGGCTGTGCGGCCCACCGGTCCCAGCCCACCTGAGAGGGCAGAAAATTGCCCTCCTCCTTGAAACTTTCTCCAACCTTTGGAAAATCAAATTGGGCTTTTCCAATCACATTTTCCACACTTCTGAGGTCTTATAAGATGATTCTAACTTAGATCTAAGCTTGATTTAAGGATTGAAAAGCCATCTTACCTTCTTTGTTCAAGAACTCTTTCAAAACCCTAAAATCACTTCTTTGCTCAAGAACTCTTTCAAAACCCTAAAATCACTTCTTAGCTCAAGAAATCACCAATGCTTCTCCAATCTTGTAAACACTTCTTCAAATCTTTCAAAACCAACACATAGACCATCTATTAAACCTTAGATTCATCATCTCAAGTGGGATTTACAAGATCTCAAGGAACTCTCCCCAAATCAAGGGTTTTACTTGGGTTTGGTGAAAATTTAAGAAGCATAGCTTTTGCTCACCTCCAATCGTAGCTCTCGTGTTGGGGATCAGTCTTCTGGCGTCGGAATGGGAAGATCAAACCTTAGCGCCGCTTAAATCCATTTCTTCCTCCTCTTCCTTCCCCTTTCTTCTTCTCCGTTCTCTTTTCTCCCTTCTTTTCTCTCTCCTCTTTACTCTTCTCACCAAACTCCTTAATGTAATAAATGAGAA
>NW_024869817.1:426353-439187 GCF_013358625.1 Macadamia integrifolia
AGACCAGCCTATTGTGCACCAACTTGGCCCGACCCTTTAATGATTGTAGAATACCTATTTTACCCCCCAAATTAAAGAATAAAAACTAAAAAGTAAAGACATGTTCACATTTTAAATAATGGTTATATTTGGTATCATTTATTGATTTATTATCATTTTTTTGGGCTTGCATGAGTGGGCCGGAATATAAGAGCACATTTTAAAGAGGGCCCGTTTAAAAACTGGTTAAAGCCCGTTTAACATTAAACATGCCCATAACCTGGTTAAGGCCCGACTAAAGCCTGATTAAGGTAGCCCGATTATAGCCTGAGGCGGATCGACCGAATATAAAGTGTACCATGCCCTCAATAACTAAGCCCGATTAGTTAAATGGGCGGACACGGTGTAGCCTTTGAAAGTCTTCAAGCCCGATTAAGCCCGACCGAAATCAGATCGGCCCGATCGATTGACACCCCTAGTTTCACACATCTAATCCAGTCGAGAAATGACACATTCATGGATTCCATCAATCCTAGCACTCTTATGTTTATGTCTAAGGTCCATTTCCTCAACGTTTCATCCAACGAGCCCATGATCTTTTCTTAAACCATCACAAACAATGAGATATGATGATTTATCAAAGCATTACTCATTAGCTAATGACTCAAACAATCCTTTACCACTGTTGCATCAAGCTCTTTTTTTTTTCTTGACTGATCAAGGATGGGGAATAAACTGGCCTTGATAAACTGGTGCCGAGTGGTAATTTTCTTTTAGGGGATAGAATTCTGGATGAGAGTGGACGGGCCATAGGTGAATGACAGATACCTAATGGCTTTGTATACCAAATGGCAATTCTTGGAAGATAGAATCCTAGATAAGAAGTGATGGACCAATGGGTGAATGACAAATACCTAATGGCCTTTCATGCTAAATGGCAATTCTTGAGGGACATAAACTATGACGATCTTTTAAGTTACTTTGATTATTAGTCAAGAAACTAATTTATTACCTTTAGATGGTTGAGACCGCATTTGCACACATCAAGTTGCCTACGTATCCCTCAAAAGGAATCAGATCTGACGTAGTTCAGGCTATTCACCCTTTCAGATATAATATTTCTTGAGTTGATCCATGTTGACCAATCCGGGTATTTCTTTGTCGTTGTGGTCTATGAGTTTCACAGCTTTACCTGGTAGAATTTCTTTGACCGTGAATGGGCCACTCTAGTTAGGCCTAAATTTTTCTCTTGGGTCATGAACTAGGGCTCTTTGTTCTCGAAGAACAAGTTCTCCCACCTTTATGTGGCAGGGCTTCACATTTTTGTTAAAGGCCCTGACCATTCTCAGTTGATATTTCTTTAGGTTATCCATGGCTTTCATGCACCTTTCATCGAGAAAATTAAGCTAGTCATGTCTGGCCTTCACCCACTCTCCTTCAGGTAGATGACTATCAAGGAGCACCCTAAGGGATGGTACCAAGATTTTCATGGGTAGAACTTTCTCAACCCCATATACCAAAGAGAAATGGATTACCCCTGTCGAGAATCGTACAGAAGTCTGGTATGCCCATAAGGCAAGGGATAACTTATTAGCCTAATCGTTGTGTTTCTATCATTTTCTGCAGAATGACTTTGATGTTCTTATTAGCTGCTTTACTGCACCATTGGTATGCAGCCTGTAAGTGGTAGATCGACGCCTTCTGATATCGAACTTTGTGCAGATTTTATCGATCTTACCCCAGAAATGAGATCCCTGATCTGATATCAATTCTTGAGGTACCCCATACCGGGAGATGATATTTTCTTGGATGAATTTGGTTACCTTAGCAGACGTGAGGACCACATAGGACTGAGCTTCTACCCACTTGGTGATATAATCAATGGCTACCAAGATGAACTCGTGACCATTGGATGCTTTGGGGTTGATCTTCCCAATGATGTTGATGCCCCAAGTGGAGAATGGCTAAGGTGAACTGAGCGAATACAGCTCTCGGGCTCTTGGCTCTTATAGGAGGGAGCAAATGAAGCCTTTCAAATTAATGGAAAGTTGCAGACTCCAAGTGAGCTTTATCTTCTTTTCCCATTCTCTTTTCAGGAGAACTCAAGGATTTGGTGCCTCCTTCGATTGGATCAATGTTGTAGGATCACTAGAGGAAGACCCAGTCTCAATCAGTGCAATTTCTGATATCCCAGTGATACAACTATCTTGGTCACTTTTATTGACTACCATTTTCTGTTGTTCCACTTCATAAGTCACCCAATTGAACTCGTCTTGAAAAAATACTTCAAATCCTTGTTGCATCTTTACTATGGTTTCATCAAACCATGGCTCCACATTTTCACAACAGGGGAATCCTCTCCTTCTTTTACAAAATACCCATTGAGAGCAGGGTAGTAGGAGATAAAGATCTTCGTAGTCATCTTTAGCACTTTTTGTCCCGTGGTGGTCGAAGGAGTGTACCCGAGACCATTCTTTTCTTTGTTCACCGCCAAACTAGGCTGCTTTGGAACTCCTTGATGATATTTTCCTAGTCCCATGCTAAAAAAATATTTCATATTCTTCATCATCTGATTCATTGGTGGACTCCAGATGGCTTCATAGTTAGCTGGGACTTCCTCCTTTGGCCCTTCTTTGGCAATGGCTGCACAAGTTGTATCTAATTCAAAACCATTTAGTTGGACCTCTTGGTCTTATTTTTCCCCATTTTCAATGTTGGTTAAAGTGTTAACCACTTCGGGATCTTTGGCTACTGTGACCACCTTTTCCTCATAAATGAACTTCATTTTTTGATGGAGACTAGAGGACACTGCCTTCGCAGGATGCAACCAAGGCCTTTCCAAGTGCATATTAAAGGCTGCCAGTATATCAATGACTTAAAAATCAATATTGAACTTCACTGAGCCAATCTTTACGGAAATGGTAATGATGCCAAGGATCTTTCTCTTAGTATTGTCATATGTCCGTATGGTTTAAGTGGTCGACCTCATTTCTTCCAAGTTGATTCCAATACTCTTTGCTGATCTCAAGGGTAGCACATTCAAAGTGGACCCGTTGTCAATAAGAACCTGGGGGACCACCTTGTTAAGACATTCTACTATGATGTGGAGAACTTGATTGTGCTGGGCTCCTTTGGAAAGCTCTGAATCTAAGAATATCAGAGATTGCACCGCATAGTTGCCCTCACTATATGTGTGAGATGTACCAATTTATTTCGATTGACACTTGCACATTAGTGAGGGACTTCAAGACTGCTTCACGGTGTGTGGGGGATGCCATCAACAATCCCCAAATTGAGATATTTGCTTGAGACTTCTTGAGTTGAGCCAAGACTGGGTTCTCTGACTCTTTCTTCATGCTACTAGTTTTTGGCTCTTTCTTCACACTGTTTCCTACCTCATTAGTCCTTAACTATTCTACCGCTAGAGCCTTGCCCTTGTAGTCTTTTCCACTTCTAGTTTCCATCACATTGACAGGTTTCTTCATAATGATCTTTATGGGATAGCAATCTTCATCATCACTATTTGTTATGGTGATTGTCCCCACCACAGGATCATCCTCTTCTTCTGATTCTCCCTCCTTGCTTGGAGTGGAAAGTTAAGGTCCTCCACAAATATCCACAGCCCTGGCTCGTAACTTCTTGACTGCATTGGAAAGCTATTGGAACGTAGCGTCTACTGCCTCTGCGAAAGTGTTATCTGGCCTATGTCCTCCAGATTATCCAATTGCTCATGGTAGTAACAATCACTGACAGTTACTTCACCTAGCATGTTGTCAATTTCTTCCACCCTTTCTTGTATTCTCAATGTGTTGGACTACACTTCACACAACTTTTCCTCCATCTCTAATATGGATTCGATTTCATCCAGATAAACTTACATCGGCTCTTTAGATCCTTCATCACTTTCTGAATCTGACATAGAATCATCTCTTCCCATACAAAGGGAAGGGTAAATACCACCTGTCGGATCAGCTATTAAATCATCACCACCAATAGCATAGACTGAGAAACATGTTTGGTGATCTGATGAGTAATATTCTGACTTATCATCATTATCATTGTACCAAGGTCCTTACTAGTCATCCCAGTCTGGATACCCATCATCCTCTTGAGAATCAGAGTTGTCTCCATCCTTCTCATCTTCATTCCCATCCTCATTATTGTCGTTATCATCTTCTTCTTCACTGATTTTTCCCTCACTTGGTTCGTCATCAGATTCTTCTGGACCATCAAATTCTTCGACATCCAAATGCTCGTAGTATTCAGAGCATATGGATCGAAAGATTTCCATAGGGTTGGCCTTGACATCAATGGCTCGAAGTTGGACCAGTCCTAACTCATCATCCTCTGTGTCACTCTCTATGTGGATTAGGGAGATGTATTCTTTGACCTGTTCCCCAATGGCCAATGCGATTACTGCTCTGAGAAGATCAACTGTAACCTCCTCAATTACCTCTTGATCATCCTTTCAAGATATAGTGGGATGATTAGAGAAGTAGGATCACTTTCCTAGTCTTCTCCTAAAGCATTCACTGATCCTGTTGATGAGGTCATCTTTGGGGAATCTGGTAGTGCAAGTATATCCTTCCAATTGTACCCATCTGCCCATCCTTCTTTTGGGTTATATACCAAGCCTTGAGAATGGGATTGGTATGAGGGTGATAAGGGATAAGAAGTGGGATGGTATGAAGATGATGTAATGTGAGAGGTAGGATATGAAGATTTGGTGTGGTAGGATGAGGAGATTCCTTCACTTTGATGGTGGGGAGAAGATTGATGGTATGGTGGAGGCTGATAATAAGGTGAAAGTGGGAGGTATGGTGGAGGTTGGTAATATGGTATGGCAGATTCTTCTGCTGATGACGAAGGATGAATGGCGGGAGTTAGATCTTCTGATGCTTCTTCTAATGATTCTCTTCTTCTGAGGGTCCTTATGACTCCAGTCCTTTAAATCATGAGTTTCCTATAGGCGCAGGCATTCATATAATTCTTCTAAGCTCTAGGTATAATGAGCTGAGTAAGGTCACTCTTTGTGGCTTCTTCATCTAGATTGTTCACATGATCAGGGAGTGGATTGGTGTTGACATTGGGAGATTGCTTGACCTTGACTTCACTAGTCACGTTTGTCTATCAAGTCCTGATTGTTGTAGGAGACCTATACATCTTTCAGTGGTAAGCATAATATTCATAATCCCTATACCAAGTTGGAGAATGGTTGCTGATTGCTCTTGGAGCCACTGTCCCTAGCAATCCCTATTTCTTTAACTTCTCATACACTGTTGTCACAGGCATTCCCAAATCAGAAAACTGCTTTTTTAGACGAGGGGCCTTCTGGGAGGGTCCATTTGCTTGTAGTATGAATGGCTGTGAATAAGTGGCTGGCGGGCCTGACTGCTGAACTACACTCACCATATTAGTTTCTGGACTCTTTCCACTTTCAACTTTGGTGTTCTTCCCTACATCTTGGGAAGATCCTTGATATTGGGCTTTCCTTAGGATTCTATTCTCCACCCGTGTGCCAGTGGCTATCAAGGCATCAAAAGTCTGTAGATGTTGGTAGTAAAGAATATCATAATAAGGCTTTGATAAATTCTCTATCAACATCTCCACTTGCTTTGCTTCCGAAGGCCGATCTACCATCTTGGCGGCCTTATCTCTAAACCTCATCAAGAAGGTGATGAATCCTTCTCTAGGATTTTGCCTCAACGTCTCAAGCTCTCATCGCTTCACATCCACTTCGGTGATGTATGAGTACTGTTTGGTGAAGGCTTTCACCACCGTTACCTAATTCTGAGTTTGGGATGACTCCAACTGTGTGAGCCACCTTAGTGTTGGTCCTGATAGGGTTAGCATGAAGGCTTGCCCCATCTGGTTATCTGTAAGTTGCCATGACTTGACGATGCTGAGAAAAACCTTGAGGTGAGCCTTGGGGTCTCCTGACCCATCAAACCTATCAGTCTGCCATTTTAATTTTTCAGAAATTCTTGCCCTGGAGAAGAAACTCATTTCCTCTGAATCCACTGTTTGACTTTCTAAGCTTTTTCCCACTCGAATCATGTTTTCCAACTTCTCTAATTGCTCTCTGAGTTTGCTTTCTTTCTCCGTTTCTGGAGGCTCCATTCGGACATGTGCAGAAAACTCCTCTTCCTCATCTTCAATAATTACCTTGAGAGGAGGGACCCTGGAATAGACCCTTCATTGACCATTTGGATGGATAGGTGAGGATCCTCTTTGACTGGTTGGCCTGACTTTGTCTAGTTCTTCTGAGTCAACTTGAGAAGAGTTTTCGTGATAACCTATAGCTCCATTATGTTCCACATCTCCCGTAGCCAGTGCCGACTCATTCCTGGGATCAGCTCTGGGAAGGTTCTAAAGTGTATGCAATATCTGAGCTATCGCTCTCTTGACTTCAGCCATTTCTGTATACAAGGTCTCCACTGGATGGACCTAGGCCTGTTCAGGTGGTTCAGAGTCGTGTGGATCCATACTAACTGGGCTAAAATCACTTAGTAGTAGATAATCTCGGAGAGATGATGGAGGTGATACTAGACTTAGGCGAGTCAACCGATTACCCTGATGCATCCAAAGGGACTATAGAGAATACTTGAGGTGTGGAATTGTGCCTGACCAAAAGTGGCTTATTTTATGATTCTTAAATTCTCAACCCCTTGTTTACACATTCACTAGATTAACAACCAACAATCCATCCAAAGTTAGTCTGCTTAATGATAGGGGTGGATAGGGTTTGATGCCCCTGGTCCACCCAATGTCATAGCGGGAGATTCATACAAATGACTTGTTGAGAATATTCCCATAAGATATTCCATGTAATAAAGTCATGCTTTTCTTACTCTTTTTCCCACTAGGTGTCCTTCCTCCCAATTTTCTCGGGACTTCTCGAGAGTTTACGTGACTCTGACAGGATTGCCCTTGAGTCACGTATCTAGACTTTTTCCTTAAGGAGGGACACATTTTATCCGAAACCCACTTAGGAAAGCAATCCTTTACGATGGGAATATAATATAGGAATATTCCTTTTCAAGACTGCAAATAAGTTCTACAGTTAGCTTGTGGTGCTCCTAGCTTCTTCATCTATTTTCTATATGATGCGAACATGCGGTGGATGCAACAGGACCGACAAGGCTTCCTTAATAGGATCTATATACATAAGGGACATGATCTTTTTAATATATCCGTAGGAACCGTGAGTGATTGTGTGCAAAAGTGTAATGTAGGGTAACCATCATTCGATCTCAGAATACCATAAAGTGCATAGACCTCCACGAAGGTGCTAGCACAATTACGGACATCCTCGTCGTTTGATGACGCATTCGATCTCAAAATATCATAAAGTGCGTGGACCTCCGCGAGGGTGCTGGCACAATTACAACATCCTCGCCATTTGACGATACCTTCCATTCTTATACAGGAAGTGGGTATCATTTACTCTCAGAGTACTTAATATATCATGCACTGACCTCCCCGAGGATGTGGGCATGACAGGGAGTACCCTCGCCAAATGATTTCACTTCGAGCATGAAGCATGATGCGGTTAGTGAATACAATTACAGACATGGGTTAGCTAAATATATTTTCAAATAAATATGGTGAAAAATATTCTTGCATTTAAAGGTAGCATCTAGTATTTGAAGCTTGACATTTATCCCCAGTAGAGTCGCAACTGTGAGGGTAGCAGTCGAAGATGGACTAATGTCTCTCTTCCCTTAGGGTGAAAAGGACATGCATCCCATCCTCTCTCCTCTCTCTTTCTCTTTCATGTGAGGGGAGGGGTTCGTATCGTGTGTGCTTTGCTTGTAGGCCCCGTACCAACGTATCACTGCTTGGAGATACGTGGAGGCCTATTTCGCAAGAGTGTGAAATTCATCATTTGATACGGGGGTTTGAAGATGGTTCAATACGGAGATCGGGATCATACAAATGGGGTTTGGAGTTGCCACCTGGGGTTATGGGCCTACGACCTGGTGGTAGGCTTGAATCCTGAGAAAAGGGCCCAAAAGTTAGTCTGGTCTAGAGATTTAGGGTAAGTGTTAGGTTACAAAATTAGGAAGGTGTTAGACATCCAATCTACCTGGTTCAACAGGTCTTCCTACTAGATGCTTAAGAACGAAAATTTTTCACAATTATTACTATTCCACATGCATAGCTAAGTTATCACACATATATACATTAATTGAATTCAAACCACTATATACACTAAAGAAAGGTTTATATAAAGTCTACATTATGACAAGTTGGTTGAGAAATTATACTCTAACTTAACCACTGTTTCTGGCCAAGAGGGGTGGGCCCCTGATTAGTACCTGCTCGGACTACTTTCCATATTTCTCCTGGCTCAGGGGAAGATGGTCTTGACCTCCAACTTCCTTTCTTGAGAGATGTTGATTGTGATGGTATGCGAGCAGGGTTCTGGCTAGAAATGCTTACTTTTGGATTTGGATTCGGACAAAGCTTCGGTTAGGGAAGGCTACTTTCGGATTTAAATTCGGACAAAGCTTCGGTTAGGGAAGGCTACTTTCGGATTTAAATTTGGACAAAGCTTCGGTTAGGGGAAGCTATTTCCAGGCTTAGGATGAGATGGTACTCTATTAGGGCTTCTACTGGGGGATAGGCTAGGGGAGGGCTAGCCTGAGGTGGCACTTCAATAGAGCTTCTGCTGGGAATGGCTAGTTGTGGAAAGATTCCAGGGGCACTCGGACAGGGCTTCTACTAGGACTGCTATTTTTGGAAAGAGACGGATTGAACTAAAAATGGATTGAAGATCTCTAAAGTCCCGAAGAACACTTTTAAGATCCAAAATTTTGGATCTTAACAAAGATCTCTTCGTAGACCCGAAGAACCTCAAAGGGGGATTTCTATTTCTGGTAAAACTCAAGAACACTTAAAGGAGGGGGTTGAAGAACATACTACTTTTGGTAAAAATTGGATTGAACTAAGGACTTGGATTGAAGATCTTCAAAGTCCCAAATAACACTTAGAAGATCCGAACAAGATTTTAGATCTTGACGAAGATCGCTCCGAAGACCCAAAGAAAATCAAGAGGGGGAGGGGAGGAAAGTTTCACTACAATGGAGTGAGGTGGGATTTTGGTGTGTGAAATCCAAAGGAGGGGGTATTTATAGGTTTTTCTGGCCAATCGGAAAGAGGGAACATCTTTATCCAACAGACGAAAGAAGGGTTCTTGCTTAAAGTGGGTGGATAGGGCTTTTATACACTGGGTAAAAGAGGTCCTCAGACCAAAATTGGTGGGGATTGCTTTTGTCCAATGGGTAAAAAAGGGGTTTTTGGGAGAGAATCCTTAGTAAAAAAGGGATATTTTAAGCTTAAGTGGGTGAAGAGGGAATTTCTTCACCCATCGAGTCAGGGCAACACCAATCCTGGCTGTTGACGGCGACACGCAGGACTAGGCCGAAGTACAAGGGGCATGGTCAATATAGGTGGGTAGGCAATGTGGGCGATGTCATGGGTATGCGGAGCATGGCACGCGGGTAATGGCATGTGGGTGTGCATGATGCGGCACCATGGCATGGGCAACAAGCACAGGCATGCATGGTCAATAGCTGGCAAGGGGGAGCGGGCATGGGCACGGGTAGCAAGCATAGGCATGCATGGGTAGCAAGCACAGGCATGCATAGCTAGCAACCAACACACGCATGTGTGCGAGCTGGTCTTCTGGCCAGCACACAGGCAATAGGGTATGGGCGCGGGCATGTGCCCATGGGGACACAGTCATGCAAGCAAGGGCACGAGTCTATGTGTAGGGGCATAGGCCTGTGCTCGCGGGGGCATAAGCCTGCAGGCAAGGGCACGGGTCATTGGGCAGGGGCAAAGGCCTGTGCCCACGGTGGCGCAGGTTTGCTGGGCATAGTGGTGCAGGCTTTGGCTAGGGTGCATGGCAGGGTGCAGGCTGGCCTAGGGTGGGTAGCATGCGCTGCAGCCCATGGGCAGCAAGCACGTGTGTGGGCTCGCCTATTGGCCAGTAAGCACACGTGTGGGCTGGCCTGCTGGCCAACGCGCTTGCCGGCTGGCCTGCACGGGCTATGGATTTTTCTGGTGATGATTACAGGAGATCCGTTGATCCAATTTTAACGTGCCATATATTTTAGCAATTGTATTTTTGAGCACTATCCATCTGTATGGTCATCTTGACCAGATTCCTCCTTATATATTGGACCCTCTTCTCTCCCATGAGGGGATTTCAAGGGTTTTGGGTCTGGGAGTGTTTTTGGGTGATCTGGGTAGGTAAGGGATGAATTTTAGGGTGTCTGGGGTAGGTAGGGGATTTTTCCAGGTTTCCAGCGGGACTGTCCACGTGCGCGGCATACATGTGGGAAAGTGTAATTTTTCAGTAATGATCATGAGAGATCTGCTGGTTCGATTTTGACGTGCCATATATTGTCGGAATCGTATTTTTGAGCGCTATCCATCTGTATGGTCACCTTGACCACATTCCTTCATATATAAAAAATCAAAACTGGACCCTCTTCTCTCCCGCGCGGGGGTTTCCAGGGTTTCGGGTAGGGGAACATTTCCATCATCATCTCTATTGATCGGAAGCTGAAAGTTGTGTCCAAGATCCACATTTCATTATAGCCAGAGGAGGGTGACAAAATTGGGTGTCTACAGATAGGGGTAAAAAAAAAAAAAAAAAGTCAACTATAACTCAAAATATCACTCTTAAATTTTTTTTCCAATAAAAGTATTTTGTAGTCTATCGTGCATAATATGAGGCCTTGCTAGGGCATTACACCGTGGATGTAGGCACCCTACCAGACCATGTAAAAAATCATGTGTCCCTGTCTTTATTATTATATTGTATTGAAAACGCATGTGATTGTGAACGGATGTGCACCTCCCAGTTAACCTGATTAATTGTTGTTATGGGGCAAGACACAAAATTGTAGACTAGTAAAATTGGGGTTCCCCGACTAGTTGGTGTTTGTGTTAGTGTGTGCCAAGTGGGTAGTGAATATTGGGTAGTGTGCATCAGGTCACACAGATGCAATGCTATCAGTGGTTGTGACTACTTACACTAAAAAATATAGTCAGTATAGGGACACCAAGGACAGTGTCGAAAAATTTTGTAATGAAATTTTTGTGACCCTAATTCTGATCAGGACAAAATAGAGGGGGTGAGGCAAGGTTCTCGCCATGCACTCTACACCAATCATATCATAATTGGAGAGAAGGGAGTACATAGGGGTGTCTATCTTAATATATAGGGTGGATAAGTATTATTACTTTAGGGAAAAAAGTTCTAGTACATCTTCCTTAAAAATATTCCTAGTTTTTTGCCTTGTGGATGAGTGATGTGGTAATTTATGACCGTTGGACATCTAGTGAAAGGTGTGATCCACCATATATATGAAATTTAAATCTAAATTCTATGATCCCTCACATATAAAACATATTCTTCAATATATGTCTATTTATGCACTCGATAGTCTATTTATGCACTCAGTAGTCTGATCACTCCTTTACATTATCTTCATAGTAATTTTAGGTATCATACTGTATAAATTGTATCGACCAATACATATCATATCATTAAGGTACTAATATGATAACTAAAAAAAAAAAATTATATCCTCCATGTATTGATTCTCTTGATAGGATACGCATCGATACTGGTACTGATAGTCAATACACAATTGATAACTATTGATACGCTCAATACTATAGACACCACATTTTGTCACCCGTGAAAGGACTAAGCTATGATGAGTTGGGAACCCCTTGAGACACAGAGTGATCATGTATTTATGGTTGAGATCTTCTCTCAAACCTAGACAATGTATTCTTGCTTCCATGATGGCATAGGATGGTTAAGAAATTAAACAAAATATTTTCAAAAATGGTTAAGGGCTTTGACACTCTTAAAAATTAACCAAGACAATTAAACAAACTATGGACCAGCCCCAAATTGAGTCAAAAACTAGATTGGACCAAAGCCCCCTAAGTCAACTCAAACCAGAGTTGTACTAATGGCGGATGCACTATGGCCAACGCCATTTGCATCCAGGCCGATGTCGGTCAATTACCAACTATGTCAATTAGAATGCATTTTGTAAGGATTTAATGAATCTTCGGTTATATCTCGTGCCAATCTCATTCTTGCCTCCCAATGCATACACCTAGACACACACTAAGACCCCTATGATAACTAGAAGGCTATAGAAAAATCATATAACAAATGTGTTATTTGTCCATATCTCTTGGGAATATATACTTCCTGTATATAGACCCAAGTTCTATCTCCATAGAGAACAGAAATCAAACTATATTTGGAAGTATCCTACACTTGCCATAGTGGACCAAGAGTTCTCCAAGCTATAAAAACATGAACCCTCCCATGCTTTGGAGATCCTACACACACATTCTCTACACAGGACCTAAAAATCCTCCTTAGTTCAAGCCATAGAAATTCGGGCACTAGAATTGTGAGTTATTTGCTATACTTGCATCAGTGTGAGTTTGCACTAGTAACACCTGAGCCCACGCCCTTTATAGGGGGTATGCTTCCTCCTCTTTCTTTTTTATGATTTCACATTTTTGGGGTTTGTTTCTGTTATCTTACTTTTACTAAGCACAACTCACTGTTGTCCCCAGTAAGACAGCAATGAAGTGCAATCCGTTATATATTTTTCCGTTGGGATTTTCACAAATGTTCCTTCTTTAAAGTTATAGATTAATCTATCTACTGTGCTTTTTTATATTCTCAGATTTGTATAACTAATTTTCTCAGATTTAGTTCTTTATTAGTTTGTGCAAAATCTGAGATTTCCCTTCAATGGAACTCACATACTAGACCTACTAAATGTATTTTTCTATGATCGT